>NW_028263392.1:13632500-13932500 GCF_051168715.1 Poecilia mexicana
ACAGCAAAATTATCTGCCACACTGAGACAGCCATTGAATATCCATTCCTGCCACCATTTTGAAGAAAAGCCCACAGTATTACAGACTCTCCACTATGCTTAGCAGTGGAAATGAACTTCTTTTTCCACATTATCAACCTTAGTTTCATGTCAGACCTGCAGAATTTGTTTTTTTAAAAAGCTCAAGCTTAGCCAAATTGGATTAAAGCACATTGTTCCAGAAGTTGCCTTCATCATTATTATTTTATAGGTTTGTGATGGTAGGAAAGAAGAAGCATGACCCTTGCATCCAACCTAAACAAACTTATTCACTTGTTAACCCTGAAATGGGTTTTGTGTTGCATCAGAAAGTCAGGGACTACTAGACACACCATGTAACCTAAAAAGGTGTAAAAGATACTAATTAGTGATATTTATTTCACAGAAATGCCAGGGTTCCAACAAGTTTGCTAAATTCAATAATTTAACTCAGAATGTATTCCCATCAGGTTAAATTAAAGGGTGGATTTCTCTAAAAATTTCAGTGTGAGAATCTCCCTGCAATCAAAGATGAATTTATTGAGACTTTTTACAAATATTTACCGAGAGCTTACCCTTCAGATAACATTTATGTAGTGTTATAACTCCACCAGTGAAGCATCTCAGTCAGATACAGTGGCTGTAAACAAAATGAGCGCCTTTAATTTGAATCTCGAGTCGTTAACTGAATTTTCTTTCAGAACAATTAAAATCTAATGAAGTCGTATTATGTGCCTTCCTGAGCGTAAGTGAGACCGTGTTGATTATTTAACAGTCAACAGTTGCTTGGAGGTTTTAAACCAGACTTGATTACACTTCAAAAGTGTGGGAGCTCCCGCGGTTTTTGCATAATCCTCTGACAGACACTCAGACGGCGCTTTGCAGATTCGGATAAACTAATAATCATTCCAAGGACACTTGCTTAGATCCAAAGGGAGTACTAACAGAGTAATGACAATGAATGACAAATTAAAAATATTAAGCAAATTAGACCTCATGTTGCATGCATAATACAATGATGAATCAAACAGACATCAACAGAATGCTTAACTGGGTTATTAATGTGATTTTTTTCATCTATTTATTTGTCCTGTTATTTTGTAATCGGCTAGTTTTAAAGGTTATATGTAATCTCCTAAAATACTGATCGGATGGACAGTCGGGCCAAATGATGTTTTGAACAATGGAGCAAAATATCAGACATATTTCTGGACAATACTTGGGTAAATTTCCATCTTTAGGACATGATTGTACAACAAATGCTAGAAAAGTTTCCTCCAAGTGGCACAACAATAACTACATTTTTTAATTGGGCATTTCAAAAATAAATATGACTTTTTAATTAATTTACTGCATTAAAATGTATAAAATAAACCGAGAAAACCTTTCCTTTATTTCTCTACGTAAAGAAAAACAGTTTAGATGTCAGTGCTGCTTCGCTTCAACAAGGAAACATCAATTTTATGGAGCGGCTCTGACACATGCCAATATCAAAGCAATTCGTCTGATAAACCACCATGGACTTCAAGGAGAAAAACTCACAACACCTCTGCACTCTTGTTTGAAAGCACTAATCCCAGCAGTCCTTCGTAACTTGAGGAAAATGACACATTAATTACATCCCGTCAGTTAAGTGTCCACCGAAATCTCATTTGTTTAAAGACCTCAGAGTCCTCTCACATGCATGCACACAAGGGGAGTCCTTTCTGTATATAATGTGTGACATAAATGATTGTTAGGTGAGCTGCAGAGATAAGAGGAGGCTGAGAAGCCCCTAGGCCACTTCTCCTTGTCCAGTGAAGCCTCTTAACTCACCTGAAGCCAATCTCAGGGGGTAATAGAACTGCAAAAAGTTATTAACCCTGCTTTCCAGCAAGGCCAGAACAGCTCTATTAAGTCAAAGCACAAAGATTCCCCCATTTTCAATTACTGTTTCCAAAGCGCTGAGGAAAGTTAGAAAAATCCGGCTTGTAGTCTGTCAGAGAGAACGACTCCAGAGCCCCGAATCTGAACAGCTCTTATCAGCTCCTCTTGTTGCTCGCACTGCGGAGGTCTGATACTCCACCTGAGTTGTTGCAGGACGTGTTCGGTCTATTTATATGACAAACATCACAAGGAGGAACCCATCGGCGTAAACAGGGTTGTCAGTATAAAAGCTGCTAGAGAGGTGCAACACGTGAAACAGAAGCAGATCCACCATTTAGACGATGACCTGGAGAATTTGCAAGGATTGAAATCCAAGCTTTGACTTTTGTGAAGATATTTTTTCACCACTGCTGAGGAAATTTAAGCTTCTGTCATGAACTGGGAGTATTTTATCAGTAGGAAGTGATTTGGTATTGATCTCATATCAGCTTGTTTGGTTTCCTCTGTTTTACTGTTTCTCAGATCGCTGATTTACTTGATCAAACATCCATTTGTTGCTCTTATCAGACTGACAGAATGATCTTCAAATCCCACCTCCTGCCTTTGGTGCCTCTCACCTTTGGTTTGTGCTTTGAGGGGGGTTAAAGCACAGAGGTGGGTGAGGGCCAGGGCTAATACAGCAGCGCCTGGGGAGCTATGTCTGCTGGAATCAGAATGATGTAGGAGGCAAGGCCAGGGGCCGTGGTGCAAACACTGGTAGGTGAGTCATACAGATGAAAGGAGGCTGTTTGTGCAGCCAGTATGTACATTCAGGGTCACCCTGCAGGGAAAAACTGCCTGGCAACCACTGAGAGCATGACAGAGTGGGGGAGACAGCAATTTAGCGACAAGGCTTTTATGTTAAAAGGTAAACTGAACCCGGAAGACTCCAGAAGATAAGCAGTACATAAAATCCGCTGGCTTTAAAAAATAAGAGCGTGAATAAAGAGATAATTTAATTTTTAATTTAACTTAATTTTTTTCGTTTTATCTTGGAAAAAAAAAAAACTTTTATTTTTTTTTGACTGTAGTTGCATAATCTTGTAATTAAAACTCAAAATGTCCCAACTTAAAATTTGAGCACCTTTTGTAAAAAGTTTGAATAGAAAAAAACAAGACAAGAAAATACATAATTCTGTAGCCAGAAAAAAGCAGCTGCTCGCCCAGTGTTACCCAAATCTCCAATCACTAATTAAAAAGGCTAAAACAACTGGAACTGTGACAAACAAGGCTGGATGAGAACCAAAAATTTACATGCCACTGTACACAGCAAGGATGATTGTGAGCTGCTGCAAAACGTGACATCTTGCAGTCACCAAGTCTTAATTACAACCGTTAGACGTGGTGAACATGTCAAACACTTGGGAAGCAAGCCAGGAAAATACACTCCAGTTGGTTCTGGAATGAAATGAAGATGTGAAAATTACCAGATGTATGGTGATACTGTGAGGAACTCTTTTAAATATAAACATGAGGCCTATTAGGAAAACTTAAAATGGTTACCTTTCGACAAGATTAGCGTCCAAAACTTACAGGTAAATCAAACAGAAAAAGCAGGAGGAATGAACAATCTCTGTCTCTTCATGCTCTGAGCCTTCTGAAATGTTAGAATTGCTAACAGGACTGTGAAAAGCAATAACCACCGGGGTGCCAATAATAGCAGAGGATGCTGTATTAATGCAAGATTATAAAAGTAATGTGATTAATGGATGACTCTCTCTCCTGTCAGTCCGACCTACTGTGTCTGTCTCTGAGAAATTGATCCATTGAGTTGATGTAGTTTGCTGTCAGTCAGCCAACCACAACAATGCATCTCTTTACAGCTGTAAAAATTTAGAAGAATGTGCTCATAAATTTATATTTTTTGTAGAAAATAACTGTAGCGTCATCATTAACCATCTGCTATTCCTACAGGAATAAAATGAAAACAACTTCAGGAGTTTGTGCAGCTGGTGGTTGTTGATTTAAGATTTCTAATATCGGAAACAACTATTTTCCCTGTTCTATTTTCTATGCAGGTGCATCCCAATACATTAGATATTATAAAAGAAAATCATTTTCAGTAACTTAATGCCAAAAGCATAATAAATAAAACATCTGCATACATAGTGATATATTTAAAGCTATAAGTAGACAGCAGAAAACACAATGAACTGACAACATTCAACTCAGTTTTTAAAGCTTAAAGTTTTAAAAACTTTAAGATTTTAAGCATTATTCCTTTTAGACTCTAGGGCTGCGTTCACACTGCAGCCTGAAGTGACTCAATTCCGATTTTTTTGACGTAATGCGACCTGTATCCGATCTTTTCATGGCAGTCTGAACAGCACAGGTCGGATTATTTTTCGAATGTGACCCATATCCGATACGTATCCGATTCAAATGCGACCTAACGTCCAGGTTGCCTTCATCCGAACTGAACGTCACTGATTCTCAACAAATCTCACTGTTCTGCGTCCTGATACGCGCAGGTGGGAAGAAAGACAACAACCATGACGGATTATATGACGATTAAGTTGTTAATATGCTGCTCCGGCCGGACAACAACTTCAAATATGTAAGCTAAGCTCCACCGTTAGCCTCCATGTTTACTTCCGCAAACACTGAGCACTTCTTCTTCTTTTTATGGCAGTTGGCAGAACCCTGAGAACGCTGACGCTATTGCGCCCTCTACTGCGCATGCGGGACACTTTCAGGTCGTTTGCCCGTTCAGACTGCAGAACACATACAGGTCGCTTTTACTGGGAGTGTGAACGGCCCCGGCAAAAAAAAAAATCGGAATTGCCAAAAAATCAGAATTGGGTCACTTCAGGCTGCAGTGTGAACGCACCTTAGGAGTTTTATTTCTGACTGAAAATGATCAATATACTTTCATCTGAGCAGTAGTCCAGTATTTTTTCCTCCTTTTTCTTCCGAGCTCAGATAAAATGTTCAAGACATCTTGGTAACATGACCTGGTGAAATCTGTTTTCCGTCCACTTAACTTTCCATTTATATTCTAACGTGCAGCATTCTGAACAACCAGGTTCCTGAACCTTAGTTTTTTTCTGTCTTTCCAGTGTTGTGGATGATATTAGTGAATTTCTGCTCACCAATCAGTAGTATTCCTGATATATCACACATTTTCTTTTCAAAATCTTTCTAGATTACTTAATATTCACGTTTTTTTAAAGTAAACTGAATTTTTGTTTAAAAAATGTTACTGAAAAAACTCTCTTAAACATGATAGTTGAGAAGACTGTTTAAAAGTATTTGACCTTGGTGAAAGGATGCATAAAGAGAAACTGCATTTAACTTTGACTTTATTTAGCCCTGCCCCCTCCAGCTTTGTTTCTTCCCCCGCCCACTCCTTCACACCTCCCTCTGCTACACCCTGCTCTCTGCAGGGTTCAGTCACAGATATCCCAACTGACATGGTCTAATCAAAGCATAATCTCCACAGCGACGGGTTCACCAAAAAGCAGCAGATTCCACATTTTAAAATATTCATTAGGATGAATTAGAACTGACTCGTCTTCCCTGATTGTTCGGTAGCAGATAATGTTTTTCTGTCTCTTTACTTGTCTGAGCTGCCTTTCATCGTCTTAAGGAAAGAAAAACATTCCCGAAGCTCTTAATGTTCTCTTCAAGCAGACGTTGTTTCAAGTGCTCTCTCCAGGCTCTTGGCAGCTGACCTTTTAGTTGTGTTTAGAGTGTGTGGCTTGCTGATGTGGATTAGCTCAAACAAGAAAATGGCTAAACACTCAGTGACTAAGAGATGAGCAGGAGCGAGATCACATAAGACACCTTAAAAATAAAAGTTTTAAGTAGGGGGACGAGGTACTTCAGTGGTGGTATTTTGTGTGACAGCAAACCCTTTTTTACTCAGCAACAACAAATTCTAACATGAGATGACATTTTTAGGAGGGAATACGAGCCCTGCCTTATCAGATTTGCTCTTCAATGAAGATGAGAGCGCGCGACTTTTCGACTTTGAAAGTTTATGCCGACAGGCTAAATTACACAGTTTGAAAACCTCCCGCATGCTTGTTGACTGGGGTCAACTCTGGGTCACTAAACATCAGCCGACGTCCAAGTTATGGATTAACTCGGCTCGTTTTGGGACATCTTCACCACATGCACCCACATCTTGAATCTAATTGACACTTCCAACAGATCGGTGGTCTGATTTCGCATTTCAGTCGCTGGATCGCTGAGATTCCACACGCGGCTCGAAATACGCACACCCACACGAAGCTGACAGGTTTCTAATCTGATGAAGGTGCCACAGAGTGGATGTGAAAGTGTGATTAGAGGCGACAAATACTTCACCAGAAATAACGGTCCAACTGTCATCAATCTGCCGTTGCAAACAGATGTGAATGAATTATGGCAGAGCACTGGAGGAAAAATGAAACTGATAAAGATGATTATCATGTTAACTCTTTGTAGCCACCTTAGCATCTTAATTTGACACCGAATTAATAAAGTAACCAGTTCTGTTAAAAGTATTTTTGAGTTGGATGGGATCTTCGCTGTGTGCTTTGGATCATAGTCCAACTGCATAACCTAAAGGCCGCAAACTGATGGATAAGCATCCTTTTCCAAGAGCTTATCCTAGAAACTCATCTTTTTCTCATCATTAGAAAACTACTTAGTATTTACACTCACTATCTTTGTTAGCTATAAAAGTGTGTTTAATGAGTTGAAACATGTCAGCATGACAAAAAAGCAAACAGAATAAATATGTAAGGGAATAAACATTGTGTTAGCTAATCCCACAAAGCTAACTAGCTAGCCCTCATGTAGCATGCCACTCAAACTAAGTAGGAATCACTTCAGTTTGAGAAAAATCTTTTCGCTAACTAGGTGAAACATATTTTCTTACATTGTGACCAGCTGCAAAATAAGTTATTCATTCCTGATTTCCTAAGTTAGTTGCTATGTTAGTTATGAACTTTAGATGCCAGAAGATGTGATGTTCCTTAGCACCAAGATGGCAGTTGTTAAATTTCTAACTAATTTAGGGTTTTATCTCAACTCCATATCTTAAGGTCCTATTATAAAATTACCACGTAGTCATTTTATCATTTCAAATAGAAGACCATATCAGAAGTCCTTCATAATCCACTACATTGTAATTCAAAGGTGTATAAAAGAACTAAGACAATATTGAAGAAAATGTCATTTTACATCATTTATTCAATTGAGCTTATCCTCAAGTGTCAGACTGATTCATTAACACAACAGCCTCCCAAAGCAGGCTGACTCGAGGTGAGAGAACTTATTGACAGCGCTGATAGCCGGTGCAGATAACACTGTGCCCATACAGTGTTCAGACCTCTTTAGGCTTATCGTTTGTCATCAAGCATGAATGACAATGCATTCGCATGAGTTTTGATTTTCTCATTTAGGAGGCTCACTCATTTGTAAGCTCGTCGTTATCAGCCTGACCGCAGGTGGAGCAAAGCTCCAGAGATACGGAGCATCGGGCAGAAAAAAACATAACACTAAGTACTTGTTCCAGATACAATTCTCAGCACTGGTTTGATATACAATCTTCATAACTGGGAGGTAAATAAAACACATGGGTTATTAGGTTTTGGCAATAGACTCTTACATGTGACAGACAGTTTACTGTGAAAGTGCATGCCATTAAAGAGATTTGTGTTCAGTATGGACAGTAGGATGAGATGGAGCAACATCAGGAGAGGTAAAAATTGAACTGAAAATTGCTCTGGAATGATGCAGGATAAAATCACAACAATTCCTGCACAGATGAAACCCAGAGATGTGGTTCGCAGGGTAAACAGTGGATGACGATGGGGAATATTGGCTTTGTATGAGGATCCTGCATGATGCCCTCATCACCAGACAGGAGATTCTGGTTCACTCCAATGATCAATAAATACAAAAGCTAATCATTAAACTGGACGTCTATAATAGAAAATCGTCCCTTAAGATTTTAGCTTGGATTTCTAGTAGTTTGTGAATATGTGGCTTCAAACACATCACTGTGCAGCAAAACAAATTACCGTTAATCAATTAAGTGATTAATGACTATTTAGCACCAGCTGTGATTTTTCCCTGTTCTCTTCTCTTCCTCCCATCTTCTTCAGTCCACAGACACAAGCTTCACATTATTTGCACACAGAATTAAAATGCACAAGGATGAATCACTGCACAACAGCCAGCTACTAAACTCTAACCCTTTGCAGCTCCACGACACCAGGCTCACTGGTTTGGACAATTAGAGACACCATCATAATCACGATGAGCCCAGTATAACCATTAAGGTCTCGAACATAAACAGCCATTGTAATGGTACCTCCAGGCAACAGCACACACCTCCCCTCCACCTCTAGAAGCCCTCCTGTGATAATAATCGAGGCTTGTTGAAGCCAAGCCAGCGGTGCAGCTTCCTTGTTGCCATGTCCAAGTTATGCATCAGTGGAGGTTGGGTACTGTGTGGACCTGTGATTAAAATAAATGAGGTCTGTAGGGTGTGTCTGAAAGCAAGCATGTCCCTATTACTAATAACTTAGTTGCTGCAGTTTCTGTGATGTCAACTAAACTCTGGCACATTTCTGTAGTGGGATTTGTCAAAAGGAACAAGATGTATGAAACGGTTTGGTTGTGCAAAGGTAGAACATTTAGAAAGAAGATCCTTGGATGATTCAACGCCAAATAATCAGAAAAGATCCGGTTTTTCTTTCTGGAAAGCAGTGAGAATTCAGAGCCAAGATACAAAACAGTGAAGTTGGTAGCTTTTAGGAAGCAGATTAAACGTTTTTTTTTCTTTCTTAAAACTCGTTGTTATCTTCTTTATCCTAACTTTACTGATTACTTATGAGTTTTTGTTAAAACTAACTTAATCAAAGAAAATTATACAGTTGAAAAAGGAAATGCTGCTCTAAAAATTTCTGATTGTTCCCCTGTTTTACAATCAACGCACAATTTTCAGTAAGGTTCATCTTTTATTATTTATTATAAAAAGCTGCGTGTATATCTTTGACACAAAGTCAAGCTTGTGGCCATGTTTTTTTGTTTTGCCAGCTCGGTTTCACAACAATTTAAGTTATTTTGGCCTCCTAAAAAGCTTAGTGACAGAATTTGTCTGAGTAAACTTCAATCTGTGTACTTTTCAGAGAACCGCATCTGACACACCAATCTGTCAGAGTAGATCACTCCAATTCCACACACCAAAAACATCCAGTTTCACCACAGAGTGTTAATTCCACGTGGGCTGATGAAATCTCCACCTGAATAAATCTCTACTTCATGAGTCAGAGTCTACCAACTTCACCAGATTCTCATCCACAGCTGCGTCTTCTCAGGAGAGCAAACATGGAGAGTCCACATGGACTCTGCCTGCTCAGATGCAGAACAAAAGCTTTCACAGATGACTGGCGGAAGCAGAGAGATGACAAACAGACACTGAAAACGCTCTTTTGTCTATGTTGTTCTTTCTTCTACCCGACAATCAGCATGGGACTTATGAATCCTAGGATTACGGTATACATTTCTATTTCAGTAGTGTTTGGTGTATTTACTACATATGCAATAACTGACTTTGACTTTAACAGGGTCTAATATCCAAGCTGGGGAGATATAGCTAGTATGACAAAGTGAATAAAAGCAAAACATCAGTTAATATGAAGTGTGCAAAGGTTGCCATGAACTCATCGGGGTGTTGTGTTTATAGCTCATCAAATAATTTTCTATCTTCAGCCGGTATTTTCTCTGTAATTATATGCCAGGCTGGCACCAGGAGGAGGCCAGGAGGTTATCACCACCCTGAGAAGATAACCAAGGCTGAAAGAAACAAGCTCATTTTTGCATTGTGTTTTATCTTCATAATTCATAATTTGGACAAAGCAGCATCTAAAAATGAAAGTAATAGAGCAACTCCTGCTTTTTGGAGATGAACAAATGTTCTTGGATGACATTCAGTTGCTGGACATACCCAGCTCCTCTGGGTACCAGACCAGTCAGCCAGCAAAGCAAACACCTGCGGTCGTTTTTCCCAGAAACCACGTCCGATATGAAAAGTCTAGTCCTTATGAGGATTTGGAACATAAGTCAGATCTATATCTCATTTCTGTTTCTTTCAATTGTGAGACATTTTGAAAACATGAGACATGGGATGCCGAGTAGATGTAGAGAACATTATCATTATGAACTCTGGAGGAACTACAAAGATCCACAGCTCGGGTGTAAGAATCTGACGAAACAACAGGTAAACATGAACTCAACAAATATTACATTTGGAGAATGCAAGATTATCGTTATGCTGAAAGGAAGGCATAAGAAGTATTGTTTTTAAATTCCACACAGGAGGAAAAGCAAGAAGCTGATCTGATCAGATGGGACCAAAACCTAATTTTTAAAAGATGAGGAAAATTCAATTAATCCCACAACACAATTGTGCACCATTTAGCATTAGCCTATTACAAAAAATATAAATGAAATAGATTCAAACTTGTGGTTGTAACATGACAAAAACATGCTGCAATGCTTCTAAATAATCAAAGAAAGTGTGTTATGCTATGTGACATGTCCGTGTAATAACAGCTCATCAAATGGGATAGTTGGCTGGGGAAGCAACTATAAACAGATCTGCGCCCCCCCGTCAGGAGAAGAAAGAGATCCTTTTTGCCTCTCATCTTTCTCGGGTTCAGGTCAGATCACACAGTCTGACACCGGACTTGTACCGAGGCTCAAGTCGGGGCCGAGAACTGGCTGGGGCAGTGATACATGCCTCTGAGAGCAATTAGGGAGCCAATTATGTTCTTTTTATGGAGCGTAGTATGTCAGCGGCTCGTCTGTTCCTATTGTGGAATCTTTTCTGACATCCATCCCCAGTAACAACCCTGAATCCTTTCATTTCTCCTGACAGAGCAGCAAAACAAACACAAGCAAGAAGTCTTAACAGCGCTGAAGGAGACGTCGCTGTAGAAGTGAGAATGCATGAGGAGTAAATAAATTAAATGAAAGGCAGAACAAACTGTAGTTAGCTGATGCACCAAATTAGCTAATTTTGGCTTGATTTCTTGAATATTCCTACTGAGATTACTGCTAATTTAAATTAGCTTTTTAAATTAACTTTGCGTGGATCCAATTTGGTAATTTGGATAATGAAAGGTAGCGCTCTGGAGAATGGGTTGGTGTGATAATTCCTGTTTTTTGTAAACAGCATGAGATTTGGGGGGTGGAGTTGGACTGGTGGGACATCTTAACAGAGGGCCAGTTTGGCACGAGCAGAATGCCAGTCGGTCCCCACTGGGCACCGATGAACAGTTGTGTCTCTCAGAAGCGGCCCAATCCGATCAGACAGAGAAGAGGCCGACTGACTGGCGACGTGCAGAGCCAAACTCTGGAGTCCGGTTGAGGTCAACGCACACAACAGCCTGCTGTCCAAATCCTCATGGCTGCTCCCTATCTACAGCACTCAGGAGGCCGCTGCAAGAAGCTGACACCTGCTACTTTTTAAGGGAATTTTAATAAATGCAACTATGTATTATTTTCATGTTTTTTTTTAAATTATTATTTAATGTGGAAAGGATCTGGCTTTGCCAAATTCTCACAGATGCACTTAAAAAGAAAAAAAAAAACAGTTTTTATAATCCATTTTTGTCATTCTCAACCTCCCTGATCAATGATAATTCATTCATCTTAACTGATTTTTAACAGATGAGCCAGATAAGGGAATAATTACGTTTTCAGTACATTTAGAACCCTTCTCAATCGCTACATTTTTGATCCAAAGTCAAAAGTAGAAACTGGACACCCAAACTATTAAAGACATGTTTCCTATCTGTCATTTTTGGTTCTTTTAATCAGATTTTTAAAGATTTTAACATCCTGTCTTTGTGACCACTGGATTAGGCCGATTAACGTCAGACGCCGCCTGACTTTGCTATAGTTACTTTGCTGCACTCGCCGATGGCGTCTCTTGCCATGTGGCTTTTGCGTATGTCATATCTCATACAGCAGATGTGCCTCTGCTGCCTTCTGCTACGTGCAGCCCCTTTGGGCTTTATTGTGCTTTATGCTGACTCCCTCATATCTGATACAAATCAAACCGGAGCAGCGTCAGAGGGGCGATGCTAAAATCTTACTCAATGTATGCCTTACAGATGGAAACATGATAGCCTAGAGCTTCAACTGCCTCTGGCATTATGCAAGATCCAATGCCTCAAATTATTCCTATAGGCACATAAGCACAAAACTGTGACAGAGTTGGTTTTATAGTGTCATGACAGCAATAACAAGACCAGTAAAACTGCTAATAACTAGGCCGAGTGTGTGCCAGAGGGTTGTGAAATCACTGACTCGAAACAACTGTTCTAAAAAAATAATTACCTATTATGCTACATAAAAAATTTCCTGTAGTTCAAGAAAAAGGATTTGGGGGAAAATGGATGGCATCAACACGCCCTGAAGCCCAAAATATAATCAGTTTGGTTGTTCTCAGTGTGCAGCTGGATTAGTTTAGCTACATATGTGATTGGACCTCGAGTACTCCACCAGGGGGACCCATATACTGTAAGTGTGTGCCAGGTCTTTCTTCAACAAAGCCACTGTCACCTTGGAGCACAAGGTCCAGAACCCTGGGAGCCTGCAGAAATGAACAATGCATATAAATGCAGCAGTGACGTCCTTAATGTGGGCTCTGTTTCTGTCCCTGCTGTGGCTCCCGTACGGCTTATAGCTCTACCATTTTACAGGGGGTGAGGGGTGGAGGTGCTGGGGGCAATCTAGCCAAAGAGGAAGAGACCAGAGAATGTGAATAAAGGACTAGTTTGCTCCAGGCAGAGCTGAAATTGCTCTATTACACCGCTCCATTTGAGATCAGTGTGGAAGGGGGTGGCTTTTTCTTTTTTTTCCCTGCTTTTCTTCCATCTCCTCCATCTCTAGTCCACTATTAGAAGCACTGTGATCTTCAGGTATTAAGTAAAAGTGGAGGGAAACTTTGAAGCAAGATGAGTTCCCCCTGTTGCAACAAACTCTACAAGACCTCATAAAATTTTCACATTCAACCATGTAGAGCCTAATCAACTTTACTCGCTCAAATTGAGTACGTGGGACTGCTGCTGGTATTACGCCCAGCTCTAACAAAGATAAAGAGATGTATCACCTCCCATACCGAGGTAAAATTTATTTCATTACAGCTTGATAAGTGTTGCAGCCACAGAATTATCTGCAATCCGTTTTTATTTGTTTTTGCACTCGCTACATCCAGACAATCGTTCTGTCAAAACACAAAATCAGACATAATCGCTGACCTTCATCCAACCGAGCTAAACAGCACCAAAGTGCACAGATTTGTTTCAGCCATTTATCTACCTGTGAGAAAAAGGTAGTAAAACGACAAAGTGAACGCAGAATGAGGCATCATCTATGACCTGATGGGGGGGGAAAGTAAGCCCACTGCACATGCTATCTCTGCTAATGCTGAGGACCATACAATCAGGCAGCATTGTAGCTGGAGTGGGACCCTCTCCTGCATGATCATTAGGCAAATAGAGACGCAAAGATGGAGAGCAGGCAGAGCCATTTGCCATGATTTTTATTCATGTCTCAGACTTCGGGGAAAGTGGCATGCTGTGTCATCTTTGCTGTAATCAGCATGTTAAAAGAAATCTTCCTCCTCAAATTGTAACGGCACATCGCAACAACAATCCACCTGGTAACATACAGCACTGTATACTGTACTGTACAGGTAACTGATCGATACAAAGCAGAACATTTCTTTGAAGTAGAAGGAAAATTATGATGTTCAAAATCTCAAAAGTGTGGTGTGCATCTGTATTCATTCACTTGGAGTCAATACTGTGTGAATGTCTATTAGCTTTTTACATAACAGGCTGAAACGTTTGTCCATTTTCAACTCTAACTCTGTCAGATTGGAGAAAAACTGCCTGTGAATTTATATTTTTAAGTCCAGCCATAGATCAAATCTATTCCAATAAAGGCTTAGGGTTGTGCTTCTGGAAGGTGAACCCTCACAGCATTCCCCCCCGAGACTGACATTTTTTCACCTCCATCCATTTTCCCATCAATTGTAATCAGCTTCAGATTCCCTTCTGAAGAAAGACTAACTGAACAATTAAAATTGTGATCGTTTTTCCTGATTATACTTAGTTGAAGCTTTCCGAATAAAAAACATTCCCACAGTCTCAAACCACTGCTATGCTGTGTGTATTTTCTGTCTCACAAAATGTTCTGCATACAAACACACACAAACCAGCACACATACAAGTTTAATGTTACACAAACACAGGCTACTGCCTACTTTTATGCTGGATGCAGTGTTGATTTAATAAAGTCAATCAAGCAATTAACATACTTGATTCTTCTTGAAAATAGGCATGTAAACAACCCATCTTCTTTATATGGAATGCCTAAAATGCCGAGATGCAAACTTGCAACCTACAAATAGTTTTTTTTCCCCAACAATGTCTTTCTTCTTGCTCCATTTCCACAGTGGTAATATTTATAAATACAGTTAATATTTATGATGCCAAGAGATTCTGCAGTTCCTCCAAAGTTACCTTTGACAGCTTTGCTAATACTCGGACAAATCGCTGATCAGTTTTTTCAGTTTTGCTAACATTGTGGTCATACCATACAGAACTGCTCTCTTTTAGGAGGTCAAAGCTTGGGACTTTGTTTTATAACTAATTTCATAACTTGTCTGGTGTATTTCTTGATTGCTCAACAAACATCTCAGGTCTTCACAGAACAGCTGGATTTAGATAGATAAGACACAAATGTACCTCGTTTATCAACTGTGCAACATCTGAAGGCAAATGGGTTTTATTTAGGGGCTGGATATAAATGAAGGGAACATTTTTCACAATCGCAATATAGACATATAAATGTAATAAGGTTTGTGTTTGTGACGTGACAAAATGTTAAAAAGAGGTACTGTATGCAACGCTGTTTGTGTTGCAGATGAGAATCCAAGAAATGCGCAGAAAGCCAACATGTTTACTCCGTTTCAAATCGACAAAACCCAGTAACCTTGGGGGGAAATGAGGAGCCAAGCAACATCGAGGTCAACCTCCAACCTACAAAACAAGAAGTCTGCTGAAATCATAGGAGCCATTCTCTATAATGACTGCTCCAAGGTAAACAGAATTAATCAAGATTACAGGACGGGATGGCTTGAAGGTGGCTGCTGCTGGGAGAGGGAAGTGCTGAGACTCAGCACCACTCGTCAGCTCAGATAAATAGGTGATTTATTGAAGCCATTAATAGTGAGGGGCAGCCCACACATCTCATTACACAACTTAGATTGTTTATGGTTGGAAAGGAAGTTATGAATCAGGACATTTAATCATACGCTGAAATGAAAGGTCACATTGATGTAAAAGTTTTCAAGATCCTTTTGGGAAGAAAATAAGAAAAAAAAAGAGCCAGATTACATCATCTTTAAGCATCAGGCCTCAAAATACCAGCCTCCATGTTTGATCATGTTTATTGTCTTCAGCCATCTGCAGCTGATAGCCCTCGACTGAACAAGCTGTTCATTTTTCCATGTGGGAATGTGAAGAAATATCCCTACTCATTCAGGGGAGACATTTTTCCACAGCACAAGCAGTTCAGAAAGTGAGAAATGTATGCAAAAACTGGAAACTGGAAACTTTTCAAAATCAGACATAGCAGCTGTTTTAGAAAGAGTTTGCTGCTGAGGCTCAGGGAGCTTCAGAAAAATAAGTTTTCTACTCCATTTTACAAGCACCGATTAAATTTTCCTTAACTAGTTGCTTCAACTACTCACTTTTTGTAGTCATTAAGAAGCTTCAGTCATTGTTCTAACAGGATATTTATGACAGAATTGCTTGAGCTCATTTAAATTGGCATAAAAAGTTCAAATTGTTGGAAGATTCCAGGCGTTTTATGTTGGATCTTTTCCGTTCCTTTCCAATTATTCTCTGTGTTGTTCTATTCTGTACATTTTTATGCAGGCTTAGGAAAACTCCTTGCAGTTTTCAATCATGATTATCAAAAGCAAGTCAATAGGCCTTGTCAGGTTAACAGATGTTTAAAATATTTAGCACAAATATTTAGATGAATCTTTGCATGTATTTAAGATGAAGCTAAATTAAAACTTTTAGAAGCACCTCAGTTATAAAACCACTTCTGCTCTTTCAAATTCCTTCAGTTTCTAATTTGTCACACTGAGATGTTTCAGATGAAATAAATTTTAATATTAGATAAAAATACTTGAAGATTTTGTTACTTATGGAAAAAAAGAGTGATTTTCCCTGAAACTTTAATAACTGGCTGTGTCTTTGCAGCAGCAGATCATTAAACATAAACTCTCCCAAATGAGCTTTGACTTAAAGTCATGATTTGGATCTGGTAGTTTAAGACATGGGTGTGTTTAAGTGAAATGAAACAAAAGAAAATGTGGTTAATAGCCATTAAAAATACTTTCACATACAGATAAATGGGTAAAAATCTTTCTCACTGAAACTAAAGCTGAAACTGCAGCTTTCTAAAAAGACGCCACTCGTTACTGCTTTAAGATGTGTCAGAAAACACAGTGAATTTCTGACCTTGGGTAGACAAACTTGCCCTTATGGTTTTATCTTGTGGAAAAAAATCCACAGAAGCAACGTGGAGATATTGATTTTCAAAAGGAGAACAGCCGGGAGGAAAGCAGAATCACAACATTTGACAGTGTTTCCTCTCCGTTTAGCTCCAGCTGAATGAATTTCTGTGGCATTTAAAGAAAAATACGAGTTGTTAGTGGGAAATGACAACCATTTGGTCCTTGTTCAAGAGACAAAACAGCTGTGTAAGTCTGTTTGTGAGCTGTGAAAAGAACTGATGTGGGGAAAATCAAAGAATTTCCTGCAGCCCAGCAAAAACAACCTAAAATGACTGATTTCTGAGAAAAAGACTAGAAAATGTTTAATTTTATATTATCATATAAAAAAAACTTAAAACAAAATGAAAGCTAATAAAAAATCATGATACTTCTTATTCAGTGATAGATTTTGCTCTCAAATGGACAATTTTTCATGCATCTCGGGGTGCTGCGGTGTTTGTGTGTGCCCTACTCTGACCTTCAGCTGTGGGCCAATGGTCCACACTGATCAGGCGAAGGGGAAACCAACTGTCAGCCCCGTTTCATCCGCTGTCAAATGTTGACAACCTGCATAAACATCGAGTGAGGAGCGCAGCTCACCTGAGGGGCAAAGAGCCAGGATGAATGATTCGACGAGTCACTCAGGTGGGAACAAGTTCAGTTAGGCTAAACCTGTGGTATCAACAAGCTGTGCTGAAGATGCTTGCATGCACAGGGTTTCCATTTTACTCGTTCTTCACAAAATCTGCACTCCTGCGTCCCAGAATGGGAGCTGTGGGCCGTGCCAAGATGGAAAAAACGTAAACGCGGTTCTGGGAAAAAGTGCAACATTTTCTCTGCACTGTAATTTTACTTTCATATTTCTCAGCCACTTTCGAGCGTTCAGTGTTCAACGTCGGCTTCCCAACTCAAAAATTGCAGTTATCACCACAAGTGCTTCACTTTTAAATCAGAAGTGTTGAAAAGAAATGTGCCAAGAAAATCGAGTTCAGACTGAAGTAATTAAAAAGAGGCGCGCTGAACGCTGCTGCCAAATTGTACATCTGAAATTTCAGAAATAAGTGGCAGGTTTTCTAAATTCAACAAAGAGTTGATGTAGCTATTACAAGTAATATGAATTTTTGTCCTCCAAAAAAATGCAAAAAAGAAAAGCTTAAAATTTCTTGTTTGGGTCCAAATAAAATGATCAGCATCTGTAAGAAATTCAGATCATATGTGTAAAAATTTAAACCATTGTCTTGCTGGTACACCAATTAGAATGCACTCTAATCACAAATTATCTGTATGGTAACATCACGGTGGCAGCATGATGCCAATAAGCAGAGATTAGGAACTGGCATAAAGGCATTTCTAAATAAAAAAAGAAAAAAAAAAGCTTCATACAGCCTAATCATACAGTGAAATGTTTTAGAATGGCCCAGTCAAAGTTCAAACTGACATTCAAATGAGGAAAAAATATGAAAACAGATCCATCTAATCTGACTGATCTTCAGCTATTTTGTAAAGAATGAGCCAAGATGTATTTCAATCTCTAAATGTAAAAAGCTGGTGAGGAAATGCTGTTAGAATCTTTAGAAATGATTTTTAAAATTCCTTTGTAATTTTCTAATATGTAAATTGTTTAGGTTTATATAAACTAATAAATATTTAATTTTTTTTAGTAATAGGTGATCTGTGTGGGAATATTGAATTTATGCAAATCCAGTGAAACCACTTTGAGGACAGGGAGTCCATTCTGGATGACTGACACAAATATGATAGGTTTATTAGCCCATCAGTCATGCTTTAAATATCTGCCATCATTGTTTAGCCTTGATGGTTTGTGATTGGACACTTACACACACTGGCCTTGTTTATCTCCCACTCTTCTCTAAAGAAAAAAAATAAATCATATGAGAACAGCTCTGGTTTTATAGGACGTCGTCTTTTGTTTGACTTGCTTGAACTCGCCTGGTTTGCAACTGTTGCACAAACAGCTGTGAGAATGAATTATTCAGCAAAGAAAGTTCCTCACAGTGATGTGCAGATAATGTAGCAGGGCTTCAGGGCTACATGTACACGACTGAGGAAAATGCATCCTGCCTCTGCCATCTTATCCTGCAATTATGCATGAGGACGCTAATTTCCCACTAGGGAGAACATTGCGTGCCTGGCCTATCTTTCTGGCCCTCAGTGCTATGACAACATATGGAGGGGAAAGAATGCATGCAAACACATTGAAAACTACACACAAAGTGACGAGCAAGACAAGTACCTACCAGTAAACCAGAAACTTCATTGTGGTAAAACAATTGTGTTCTGCTGAAGGGAGTCTTTTAGAAATGTCTGGACAGTATTGGATTATACAGAGAAAGAGCCTGCTGTCTACTTTAGCGCTGGTTCTGGATGAGCCTCTTGATACGAGCTGAAAGCCCAAACAAGCTCTAAAAACTCGTTTGGTCTGTAAAACGGCCTTTTGATGGTTTCCCAGAGAAACAGCGCACGGCTCACGGAGCTGCTCTGTTCGTTCTCAAAAGCATTTCGCCATGCCTGACATGATCCTATTTTGAATGGTCCTCCTTGGTAATAAGGTCATTTGTCTTGTGCAAAGGAGAGAGAATCTATAGTTGTCATACGCTGAGCTGGAGATAAATGTGAAAGGCGAAGACAGTGCCAGTGAAAAGAATTAATGGAGCCAGCCCCTTTGGTCTCAGATATAATGCAAGACGGAAAAAAAATGACAAAACAAAACCCAGAGACTGGAAATGGAGGATGCAATTAAACCTGGGTGGATGTCTCTTACGTACTCTGAAGGATGCCCCATTTTCATTATCTGCATTATATTTACTGTCATGACACTGTCTGTTATTCCTCTACAAATGTGTTCAGGTGCTTTCACATTTAATATCCAAGGTTAAAAACAACTCAAGTAAAACCACTACAACATGGAGGTACAGCGGAGCTGGGTGTGAACACAATATGCAGAACAAGTCACGTATTTCTGTCAAATTTCAAATCATATTTAAAAGAAATGTGTAAAAAAAAACAAACTTATGCAGCCCAAGGATTTAGGCAGGAATTTTATTTGGTGCCCAGTTTCCAGCAATACCCATTAATGTTTTATGTTTTGTTCATAAAAACATAAGAAAAGGCTATTTCTTCTTAAAAATGAAACCAACGCATTAATTACAACAATAGCATGTTGTTGGGAAATTAAAAATGTCCACTTATTCCTAATTAGTAAATACTGATACTTAACAACTCTCTTCAGTGTGGAAGTTTTCACTGAATACTCAAAATTAATCATTTTTAGCACCAGTTGTACATTTTTCATTCAGGCTGTTGCTTTTAAACAAACACACTATTTAACAAAATTATGCTGCTGCCTCATTTTGACATTAGCAGAGGATTAGCAGTCCTTGGCAACAACTTACAGTGTCACTGTGGAATATCATCTCTGTTGTCCTAATAATTATGAAACTATTATGTGATTAAGCAACAGTCTTCAGTCAGAGGGCTCTTCAGATTCACCATGCACGACTCCTCCTTGAAGATACTTGGATGATGAGCTACAACTTTATGATAAAGTAGTTTTGAACTTGAATTGAAAGCAAAAAGGAGCTGAATCCAGGGATAAATAACTGTCAAAAATCACTTTAAATGTTTTTAATTTGCTTAATGCAGTCTTGATTTTCTTCCTCTGTTCCTCTTAAATCAAAATGCACACCTGAAATCTTTCTTTTCATTCAAAACCAAAGCCTCGCTGTGGTTATGAATAGACGTGTTGAGGTCTGACCCGTCAGATCTTCACAGAATTGTTTACCAGAACAGTCAAGATTCCTCATCACAGTTTTTCTTGTTGTAATTTGCCTAGATCGAGCAGGAACGAGTGTTTTAACAGCTACGGTGGGAATCCGATTATTATACAGGGATCACGGTCGTCATAGAAACCGAAGATGGTGCACGGTGTTAAGCCGTCTCTTACACATTTCAGAACATTGGGAATTAGTGAGAAAATTTAGCCACCCTTAAAATAGAGATATGACAGGATCCATCCGTAAGACGGGGCTTCTAGTTCTTATGCAAAGAGAAGCACATTTAGTTTAACAGACTATCTGAGCAGCAGGAACACAACCTGTGCTCTGTTTTATCTCACTTTTCAATAGTTTGTATGTTGAAATACTTGCAGAATTTCTCCTCATTTACAATTAATGCCTGTAATCTCTGTTTCCATGTTGAACTGAACTTATAGGCGCCTGTTTAGAAGAACAGGCCATAACAGATGTTCCAGCCCACAAACACTGCAGGGACAGATTTCTAAACAGATTTGTGTTAGGTTACCTTTTCTTAGCTTGTCACATATTTAAGCCACATGCTAGGTTAATAAATAAAAACTGGAAAAAGAAACTGCTTCCAACTGAGCAGATTTTGCTCAAATTAGAGGAAAAAATAAACAGCTGCAAACACAGGATGGCTTATATTAGTCATACAGCCACGGACAGGTTTTTTTTTTAATGGGCCATTTCTATTCAAGTGTCTCAAGGGAGAACATGTCATGAACAGAGATTGGGTGGAGGGGCAAGGTTAAGTATTAAAAAAATATTCTTTTCTTGTATGACGTGAGTCCGTTTTAGAGAAAATGTCTGTAAAATGCTCAAAAATGATAATTTAAAGCAAAGTATCTGTTTTAAACAAAGATCTTGGTGTATTATTTTGTAATATGTATTCTGTATTACTTATTATTTAATGAGATTTTTTCTTTCCACATTAAAAATAAATGTTTTTAATCGGTTGTTTTAAAATGTGTTTTATTGCAATTTAAAATCTCACTCTGAACTTTTTTTTTAGTACAATCTTCAATTTGAGAATAGGAGAGATTTATTATAATGATTGGAATAACAAATTATTAATTTAATCAGTTTAAATTTCTTCCCAGTACATTTCTGTCAAGTTAATGAGATTTGTAAGCAACATTTTTTTATTGGATCAGATGTTTGGGAGGCATGCCAGAGAAACGCTTTTTCTGTCCTACCATCACAAACATAAATGAAAGATGTTTGCCAAATGTTCCTGAGATCTTAAGTGAAACCAAATACTATGGTCAGATGAGAATGAACCTTTTAATACCAGAACAATTTTATAGAAACACCCATAAAAATATCCTGTATATCCAATAAGCCAGGTCAAGGTTTGGTCCAATTCTTTTGGTTGCTGTTCTTGTTTTATGTTAAACCTAAGTCAACCACAGAAGACATGACTTTTGACTTTGGTTTTGCTGTAGTCATAGCAAAGAACAAAAAGTAGTGAAATGTTGGTATCACGACGCCAATGGTCAGAGAGATAACACCAAATTTAAAAAGCTGCTTGCTAGCAGAATGTATAATAGCAAACGCTGGAAACGGCAAAAGCTGCACGAAATGTAGAACCTGATTTTTTAAGAAGAAGGACCTATTCTGTAAGAATTAAGAGGAAAAGTTGAGGCCAGGTGCATCTAATCAAATTCACTTGATTAATTAGTCATCATAAAGTCTGAGAAGCTCTTAAAAGCCTAAGTTTTTTGTCAGATTGCTGTTCTAAAGCCTGTAAGGGTGCTTGAAGGAATTACCAAAAAGCAGAGACATCAGCAGTGATTTAGAAAATCAGCTGCTGTCCATCAATCTGAGGAGGCTTAAAAGGCCAAACTTACTCAGTCTGTAATTCTTTCATCAAATGAGTCTGAAAAAGTGCGGCACCACAATTTAAATAACCTAAGGTAATATATCAAAGGAGTATATAGGCAGTACTATCAAGCACGGTGGTGGAGGGGTGATTATTTGGGCTTCTTCTGCAGACAGGAGGAATAGGATATTAAGTATGGAAATGTTCCTTTTTCTATCATCACCATCCAGACCAGGAAAACAAATCAAATCAAATTCTGTACCTTTCCACGCTGTTGGTGGAAAGGTGTTTGATGTCTTGAAATGACTCTCTGTGAGGGACAAGAAGGCGAACCGGAGTGCAGGTGGGTGGGGAGTCATCCAGAAAGACTGAACAAACACTGAGAAAGCAGGACAAAAGAAGCCAAAGAGCCTTTCTTGGCCAGAATAGGAGCAGATGGGCCATCTGGTGCCTCTGCAAAAAAAAAACCTTCATCCTATTCCCACCTCCTCTAAAGAGTCAAAACTTTCAGTTCCAACCTCCCTGCTGAACTTTGTCTTCATCCTGTCGCGTGTCACTCCGATTACATCTCCTTATTTCTGTCCTTGCTTTCTGCATTTCCATGACAAAACAGCAAAATAATCATTCGCTCTGACTTGAGACTTAATTAGAGGCTGTCACAGCTCTAATTTACTCTGGTTTATAAATGTGGATGGCCATGATGTTCATTACCCTCTCAAGACATTCCTGGCTCATGAATTAAAATTAACAGTCTAGGTCTGAAATGATCTAGTTTGGATTTCCACAACATTTTAATTATCATTTTTAGTTTAAAAAAAAACAAAAAACATCCATTACTGCCTCGTTATCAATCAGGCATGAGCAGGAAGGAGAAAATGCATGATGCATTTAATGATTTTAGAGGGAGTGTGCCTTTCTGGGTCATTGATTCAAAGAAAAAAAAAGTGAGCCATGTGGTGTGAGGAAGAAGGAGAAGAAGAAAAAAAACATTGGGTCAGCGCTCAACCTTGGACCTAACTCGGCTTTACGGCTCAGCCTTTGGTTCACAAACGGCTCCCAGTTCACTCCAGTAAACAACAACCCACAACACAACAAAAGGACACGACTCAGAGCGCCGTCACCGCTCATCGTGCTGATACAAAGAAGGACGCCGCTCAGATGCTGTAATGAGCAGCGCGACATGTTTCGGAGTCAGAGATGCACGTTCAGGCCTGCCTGAAAGGGATCAGCGGTGGAATCAATAAACGGATACGGAGTGAGCACTAAAGGCACAAAGGAGACGGGCAGTTTATACGGCAAATGACCTGACAAGGACGGTCCTTGACCAGCTGATGTGACCAGCCTCTTGGCCTTTATAAGGAGCAAGAGCGGATAAAGATCAGGGTAGGAGGATGAGATAAATCTACCAGAATCAAAGAGCTGCTCTGATCCAGAACTTTAAAGTAATCCTGAGTCGTTTGCTTCCTTTCAGGACATTTCCAGGAGGAAAACGGAAATATGAGGATGTAAACAGCCCCACACACCCAGCGTTGGCAAAGCTAGATTCACTCCTTAGTGCCAGTCAAGCTTACTAGAGCGTGATGCAGGCCGGAGTGATTGATGGGCCAAAAGGGAGAAGCTGGGCGGGGTAAGAGACGGGTGCAGTGGAGAGCCTGAGGTTAGACGCTGTCACAGATCTGACTGGTGTGTTCTGGTAAAAAAAAAAAAAAAGGAAAAGAAGTGCCCCGAAGGTGCAATTCAGCTCCCTGAAAAAGCTCTTAAACGTCAAGCTCCAGCAACAAACTCCAGGTTCGTTTCCAGTGAAAATCACACAAAGTACAGCGAGAATAATAATGTGACTGACTTGAGATTTTGTGTCCAATTACAGAGGTGGTGTGAACACGGATCTCTGGTTGTTTCTCTTGTGATAATTTTTTCCTCATCTCAAATCTTTACTGTTTGCAAGACAAATTTGCAGAATGTGATTAATTAGATGTCATCTGGTTGAGAAAGCTTGAAGACATTTTTATCAAGTGAGCTGGATTCAATTCTGCATGTCACACACAGAACATTTTTAAATTATGATTCATCACATAAAAATAATGAGAAAATCATTTTAACAGCGACTCCAAGGACGATAATATTCAACTGAGATTTTAAAGTTTTGAGAAGACAACTTTGCTGGCCGACCCGTCATCAGGGTCGTTTGGACCACAAGCCAAAAATACGATACATTAATCTGGTTGGTTTCTCAAAATGAGAGACATTGTTGGAGTTTTCTGTCGTCAGCTTTGTGTTCCCTCTCAATTTTTGGGTCAATGGGAAGACGACGTTTCTGGAATATTTTTGTCACTTAGATTTCTCTCCGGTGTTTTCCACGCAGAGTTTTGTTTCATTTTCTGTTTATAAACTGTCAGATCAGAATATCTCAATTACATTTCTGATTTGTTCTCTGTTTGGTCTCCTCTTCTGATTTCCAACCACTGAAATATAACTTACAGCTTCTAAATGTTGCAATTTGAAGCAACAAACTGAAATGTTTCTGTAAAGTGTAAACTTCCAGTCTGCAGCTGTGAGTGTAACAAACTTACTAATGTTTTTCCGGTTTTCAAAAGGAGTGAAACAGGTCAGTTCTGGATGAATTCCCGCCCTGGAGACATTTTAGTGCAGAGAACGAACTGTGACCATGCAGCTCATTCTCCTCGTGAACTCCGCTCTCTCTCTGTGTGCATCCTGGGTAATTTTTCTCTCTGGGGGATTTATCATATCAGGACCCAGAGAGGTTATTTATGCTGACAGTTATGGCTCAGAGAGAGACTGGCGAGGGCTTGAGTGGAGGGAGCTGCTCGATTTATTATTAATTTTAAAGATTATGGTCCTAATTACATAGTTTGTGTTGAAACTTGGCTGGATTAGTCTGCAAAAACTCCATCAATTAGCTTCATGTGATGTTTACTTTGCACTGCAGATAAGCAGACTGGAAGTAAGAAGCTGTTTATCACAATGTGTCACCATTTTTCACACACAGGTGGTCTCAGGTAATTGATTTAAATGCAGAAGGGCAAATCTGATTCACAAGGCTTCAGATTTTCTCGTCCCTTTCCAAAAGTCAGTCACGACTTTTGGCAGGAGGTGAAGGCGGAGGGAATGAATAATGCATGAGCTCGACGTGTTGCAGTTAACGACAGGGGTCGGGAGTGTTTCTGTGAACGCAGACACTTTCACCTTCTTTAGCTGATCTAAGAGCAGGTGAGGAGAAGTCGGATGTAGCTAAATGAGTAAAAAAAAGTGAGAAATATTGGGCACTTGTTCCATATTTCGCTTTCATCTTCTCACTTCATCCCAACACACAGACACGCTTTAAATCAGAGAGGAGGGGAGCGAGAGGGTTGTCATGAGGAAAGGCAAAAGCATTTTACCTGGCTAGTGTGCAGATTTTCACCAAAAAAATTTAGATTTATCCTTCTTCATTGCCTTATCTATGACCCACTTCTGCATCTGTGGTAAAAACCCAAGAACCTTGAACTCCATCTGCATAAAAATCCAAACTTTGCACACAAATACAATATGTACTTATGTAATACTGTAGTTGTGTGTGTGTGCTTTGAGCCACATCTGTAAAAAAAACATCTACAATCAGTGATCACCCTCCATTTAACACAGCCTGCTCTGCTTCAGGGTGCGTCAGTGCATTAAAGGGCCGAGGTGGGAGAACATGTCTGATTTATAGATAACCCTGTGACTTTCTTCGTTCTGTGATTTGGCCTCCTAACAGAACACATCTTCTCCGCGCCGAAAAGCAGACCGTATCAGAAGGTCGCAGATAGAAGACGAGACCAGCAACCCCAGACAACAATGCAACTGAAACAAAGACGACGTCTGTTTGTTGCTTAAATGTTGAGGAGGACTTGGGAGAAAACTTCTCTGTTTGCAGGACGAACAGGACAAATTTCAGCTTTTTTTTCTTTAGACTGAAAGCAAAAACATGATCGAAAACCTGAATATGACAAAATGCATGAAACATAGATATCCCACAACACTCTGAGGGTTTCTTCAGATTTTACTACAATAAATGATACAGAGCTAAAATCCAAACAAACTTGATATCCCCTAAATCTCAAGGGGGATCTCTTGAGAGATTCTCCAAACCAAATCCCAAGAAAAAAAAATGTATATAGCAAAATCTTTCATGTAACTGAGGTCAAACTGTTAAACTATTAAAACTGCTCATTTTAATAGATCAAACACCAAATACATCTTACTATCCTGAGTGGAAACCATTTCGGCACAACATAATATCTACAGGCTTCCTTATCGAGAAATGAATGCTGTTCCTTGATTGGCTGGTTTGCCAACTCTAGCCAATAGCATGTCGGGTAGCAATTTGCCAAACTATTTCAGATTCCGAAGCTGCATTTTCCTTTGAGTATTTCAGATATGCTCCATGGAAAAATATGCAAACAGGCATATTTTCTACAAATAATTATGGGTCACGTTCCACAAAAAAGCTATTTAACAGGTCAATCTACGAACCACAAGTAGGTGGTGGTCAACAGACCAACCCAGGGAAGAAACACAGTCTCCGTCTACTTTTCAAAACTGAAACCTCTCACCTCCATTAGTTATCAGTAAAAATAAATCTTAATGACACAGCTTCGTTGTCTCCTAAGAGTATAATGCAGCCAATACCTCCACCTCGCTCCTCATCTATTTTAGTCTACTCTTTTTTAATGTTTTTATGTTGTTCGTAGCCTCCCTGGCCTGGAATCAAACCAGGGACAATGGCATTGAGGAGTAACTCTGTATCCGGTGCGCCTGCTCTGCTACTGAGCCATGCGGCACCCCAACATTTGTTCTAATGTCAGCTACCTTCGAAGGTTTACAAGCCTGACTGGTCTGTCAAACTTCATTTGTTTTTGTTTTTGCATTCAGGTGTAGAGTTGTTGTTGTGCTTTGGATTATTCTCCTGCTGCACAGCTCAAGGGCACTTGATCTTAAGACCGCAAACTAATCGCTGGACATTCTCCTCCAGAATTTTCTGGTACAGAGCATAAAGGCTGGATCCATCAATGATGACAAGGCGGAAGAAGCAACAGAATGTATAACTCAGATTTACAGCACATGTCTCTAGACTTGCTACCAGCAGACAAAGGATCTGTAGAGAGATATTTTTTCTTTCTACCATCGATGTGGTAGAAAAAAGACCAACAATTTTATTATTTCTAATCGATCAGGCACAAATGAAAACCGTTGAGAGAAATATATTTATATTCCAACAAGCTTTTCATGTTGTCAGAGAAATGGTCCAGTAGTATTCCCCCACTCTATCCTGCTGTACTGCACCTGGCTGCAGGGAGCTTTCATTTCTAATTAAACAGCATACCAAATGAGGATAAAGATAATAAACGTAGTTAAAATAGACGTCTTCCTGCACTGCTTTTTTTCCTCTTTTCATTACCCATTATTCCACATTCTGTCAAACACAAAACAAGCCTTTGCTTGGTGCTACATCTGCTGAAAAGCTCTGAGTTGTTGCTATGCAACTATTAAATACATCTGAGGTGAGCTTCTCTCGAGTTTCCTTCTACCTTTCAGTAACCTGTGCACTTAGTGCTGCAGAAACTGCACTTTTGCTGATGCCGTCAGCTTTGCCCTCTTCCCTCTCTGTAAACAGGGGTCTCTGGTGAATACTCTGCATACCGTGGAGTCAGAGATATGTGATAAAACGTATCTCTCAGATCACATTTGTAGCAGACAGAATGTAGATTCAGAGACAGCCCCAGCAGACCAAGTTGGGGAAAATATCCAGTTTCTTCTTCAAAAACAAAACTCATACAGCTATATTTCATATGTTCAGCTCCTGCCATCTCTTCTTTCACTGTTCTGTTGCAGTCAGCGTGTCCAGTCTGGTTTGTTTGACACATGAAAATTACCTGCAGCCCAGCAGCTGCCTAACCGGCCACACATGGGATCTCAACATTAGATCCACATCCTATAGAAACAAGAACGGAACAAGACCGGCATCATTTATGGCACAGATGGGAAAAAATAAATCATCCCAGGTAGAAAGGTACAGATAGATCTGATGGCAGCAATGAGCCATGAAACACAGCACACACGTTAGCAGACAGTGTTATTAACACACTGGTGGAAAACACTTAACTCATGCCTATTCGATTATGCAAATGGGTACATATACAAATGGCCCTGGTTGGATATTAGCCCTCTCAATTACAGTACATGAGAATGGCTGGTCCGCTGTCCACTGTTGGAAACAAAAGCTCAGGGGCCAGACTGGTTTCACTTTCCTGCTCCGCAAATGTGTGCAGAGTCCTGTGGATGTGGGCAAATTGAAATTATCAAGTTTAAGAGCCCCTTTCAGTGCTGTAACTCAGTCGATAATCAGTGACAGTAATCTTTAACCAAATAGTGATATACAGAAATTATTTTATTTTGGCACCTAATTAAATTTATTCTTTGTGATTTATCATTCAACTAATAAAGATTCTCCAACACTAGAGCTCATGGTTCAACAAAAACAGTAAACAAATTCAGTAACTTAGCAACTTTTCTTTTTTACACAAGACAACTTGCACTATATCCCAAAATATTTTCTTAAAAATTAATCTGAAATAGATAACATTTGTATCCAACGTAGCATTTACGATGAAGACACTAATTTTGCAAATACTCCAACTTTTTAACTTCTTCACATTCTGTTATTTAACATATTATATTGAGATTTATGACAAAGTTCCACTTATTATCCTCTTTTTTAGGATTTGACAATGATGTTACATCTGAGTTCTCAACACACAAGTGTAAACATTTTGAGAAATATTTTACAAAAAATAAATTAAAAAAACTGCCACAAATAGTCAACCATCTCCTTTTAATATTATCTAAAAGAGAATATTTTAGTTCTTAGCAACCCAAAATTTATCTTTGTCATTAACTATTATATGCATTTTAATAATACTTCTATGTAAACCGCCACATTATAACTGAAATGCCATATTTTGCATAAATGCCTGCAAATATTCTGCTGGGGTTTAATGGCACCTGAGTGGCGTTTTCACTGACAACATAATTAAACGGTATAGTCAAACACACACTCATCCAAAACATTGCTAAGAGCACATTGTGGTTTTGATTCAAGGAAAATGCAGCCAAATTTCTCTCAGGAGGCAATTGATTTTGCAGCATAAAGAATAGTGGCAATGAAACAAACGCATCTAAAAACATTAAAATTTAAAATTATTGTTGTGTATAGAGTTATCACTAACTATGCAGGTAGTTTGGCATTCAGTGATTAAAAACATAAAATGTAATCAAAATAAGTGAGAAAGCACAAAAATGTCTAATTTAAGGTGATTTAATTTTTCTGCAATGGTATGTGTTAAAAAGAAATTAAGCACAGAGCAGCTACAATGTAATGCTCCAATGAATTACAGGAAATGCTCTAAGGATTCAGCTGCACCACAGCAGTAAGCCAGCCAACCTGAGCAAAAGCACCTTGTCTATTTTCTCAGGTTATAATCTGCACTTTGAAAACAAACTGCTCCCTACGTAACCAACATAATCCAATCACCACATCACTGCTTTTTAAAATAAATATTTTGCATCACATTCATGTCATTTCATGTGGTGTTCTCTATAAAAGGAGGTGCTGATTCCCAGCGTCGTCTCTCCTGCTCTGCTGTGCAGCAGCGCTGTCCATGGTTCTGAACCAGCGCTTCAGAAGCTCTTCTCACTGATATGACACGATCATTTTGTCGGCTGCCTGGCTGGGTGGAGTGGCCCAGACCTCAGCTCAGCTGGGACCATCTGAAAGCTCCAACCAAGCTGGAGTCTCAGCAGGCGGGAAGCTCCACGCCCTGTTTGCTCTCTGAGCTGCCACACGTGTCACAGCGTCTTGCACTGACGGAGAGGAGTTCAGTGGGAGGAGGGCTGCACGTCGTAAAACCTCCTAAACCTTACTTTGTTGTGCTTTCTTGTGTTTTAATGAACTGTAAAAGAAAAGGCTGATCCCACCTCATCCTGTCTTTCCCGGGAGTAGCAAGGACAGCCAATCATAGCGGATGAGGCAGTGAGTCACGTAGAGCGTGGTCTGGATCCAGTGGACCGAGAGAAGCCGTATGCCGCTCTGGGCAGAGATGCTTTCACCTCCAGGGAAGCTTTAACGTCCTGAACCGATCTGGAGGTCCACACATAGGTCCGCTCAACAAATAAGCAGCATCTCTGCATCTCACTGCTTGCTGCTGATTACTTTTAAACGTCTCATGAGAAGATATGATTTGTAAATGATGCCATCTTTTATTTAGTGTCTAAACACCCACTGTTGCTCTGCAAGGTTAGGTGAAGGTCGGCATGTTGCTGCACGCTGCTGTAGTACAGTGTACCATTCATGGCTTAACAGCTGTTCAATAAAAACACTCTTTTCTTTAACTATTAATGCTGCTGGATACACATCACACAGACTAAGGAGACATGGAGAGATTCTAATGTGTGCAACTGTATTTAAAGATGAAAGGAAAGAGAAAGAACTTCATTTTCACATTGAATGCTGAAAATGCAATCAGGTATTTCTAAGGAGCCACAAAGCACTGAAGTAAGGATGTAGAAGATGCAAGAAAAGTGGACTTGACACCAAACTAGTTTGAAGTCTGGAAACTTCACAGTGGATTTTACCTCGCTCGTGTTTCTAAGTGAGCAAACGTGCAAACGAAAACAGAGGCTGGGAAGCTTTGTTCAGCTCCAGACACTTTGATAAAAGATCTACGGCACCTTAGCATGCATGGATGGAGGAAGGCAGAGAGACTGACTCGTTCATTTCAGGCGAATCAGGGATAATGAGGCCAAAGAGAGAGGGGGAAGCGATAAGGGATGACAGAGGGGGGAAATGACAAACAGCGGGGAAGGCAGTGCAGTGATTCGATTACACTGTTAACTTCTCATTACATGACAAAGAAAGCAAACACAGGCAAACGGGAAGCAGCAACACCAGATCCAAACTGGATACAAGTGGTAAATATGTCACATCTGTTGTCTTCTCTGGAGCTCAGTTATTGTCTCCACTGAGGAGCTGAGCCCAACCCTCATCCCAACCACCATGGGGAGCCGAATTCAGCCTGGTCCCACTCAGAATGCTAACCAACAACTAATTATTAATGAAGTACACAATAAAAAACAATGTGTGCAGAAATATGGACATGTAAAGGAGAGAGACAAGAAAAAACCTTCAATGTTTTTTCTAAGTTAACCTTTTATTTTATCACTTTTCAGGAATAAATGGGAAACCCTTTGACATCTGTCACTTATGATGAGAGCCTCTTTTTCCCTTCAAAATCCAACCTGACTTCTCTAGACAGTTACAGTACAGCGTCCTGTGAGCCATGTTTACGGACGCGCTCACACATATCAAAAAAATCTCCATTTCAAGCGGCCAGCCACGGCATGCATTCATTTCAAAGCAGCAACACAAACAAAAGCTCTGCCTTCATGTCAGTGTATGCCTGAATGATTTTTGGTTTGATCTCCTACCTGGCAGCTCGCTGTGTTTCTTTGGGTTCTCTTCAAAATCCCAGGAAGGGCTTCAAACAAGTTCTGCTTGATGTTGCACTTTGAGAAGAAGGAAAAAGGGGAAAAACAAACATGAGTGGCTTGAAAAGAAACGTCCTTTTTATTCACACGGCGGCTCAAGAAGCACTCACGATCACACACTTGAACACCCAGTCAGCAGCTCCAGCAAGCGAGCGAGCGGCTCGCTGTTCCTTCCCTCTCTTACTGTCCGTGACACTCGCCTCCTCTCTTCCCGCCCACCTACTCCAGCCCCCTCCCCTTTCCTCCGCTCTGACTCCTTTCTCTTCCCTACTGCTCCCTCTCTTGCTCCTCTGCTGTCAGACAAAATGCACACAGCCCCTCGATCTCTCAGCTCACTATTTTCTGACATTTTTCCCCCACCCACTCACACCTTCTGCTCCATGAAAACAAATATCAGTCGGTGGTACTATTAGATGTGCATTTCCACACATCATTTACAAACTTGTTCTTGGTTTATGGACCGTTTCTGTGGATATTATCAGAGAGAATGAAACAAAGCCCCTGTGCAAGCTCAGTAACACTAGATGGGGGGATTAATGAATACTCTTAATGAGGCATTCACAGTGTATATGATTACTGTTTGAGGTTGCTCGCTCCCGCTTATTCTTCTTGATTTCTGCCCCCTCTGTACCTCGTTCTATTTATTTCTGTCTCTCCCAGGGAGTCGCTGGTGTGTCTGATGCTGCTCACGTCCCATTCTACAGACAGCTAGTCAAGGGCATTCCCAGAGTAAGTGTATGCTAATGCTCTGCCTCGAGGAGCTGCCTAGCATCCTCCAGACACTCAGCCTGACCGGATGTGGCACTCGGATCTCCCAAAGAGGGGACGGCAAATGTCGAAGGAGGACCAGCAGTGAAAACCTGACAAACCGTCGTTCTTTCACTTCAGCTGACATAGCTAGGTCAATGACACCAGCAGGGTTCAAGCATAATTCTTATGATTTTCCAAACTAGACAGGTAAATATGATAAAAATAAAAACGGTAAACTTAGGGATGACATTTGATATTCACAGGGAAACTGAAGTAGGTATTTCTTTCAGTCTTGATGAAAAGGAACCAAGTTTTTCTGCACATCTCAGACTTTCAGAGTTTGTTTCAGAGCATAGGAACATAAAAAAAAATAAATGCTGGTTCACCTTTCTAAGTTCAGGTCCTGACTGAGTGGCTCTCTGATGACCTAAGAGGTCAAGATGGAAACCTAATGAGAAACTCTGTAAAGTATTTGAGCCCAGATCTATAGCATGAATTTAGAATTGGTCGTTTTACAAACTGGGAGCCAGTTTAGTGACTTTAGCACCAGTGTAATATGGTTCAGTTTCTTTAGGTTTAATAGCAGCATTTTGGATGAGCTGCAGCCCACTGATCTGAAAATGAAACCTGTCAACAATAAAAGAAAATAAGTTAATGTGGTAGTATGGATTATGTTGGTGATAAAATGTTTTTGACTAATTATCTCTATCATTGCATTTATCAATCCAAAGATTCTGACTTATTTCTTCTACAAATTAATCTGGAGAAATTTCATACCGTCTTATTTTGTGTACCACTTTTTGACTTCACTGGACTGTGGTCAAGTGTTAAAGCAATGCCAAGTATTGGGAGTGGTAGATATTAATAATGGAGCTTCATGTATGAATTTTGTCTGCTCAGATTTTTTACCGTTAATTGATAAATTACCAATGAAATATCTTAACCAGCACTGTACCAGACGATCCTGTTATCAATCATTGCTAATTTTAGATGCATTAAGGCTGATATGATATAAAATATAAATGAAGTGTCCAGGTTGTTATTGCATACTGAGCCACATGCTCATTTTGACCTTGGAAACGCACACAGAGAGACAAAGGCCAACAGAGTCGGAACAGAGGCAAAGCAAACAGCGCGTCTCTGTTAATGATTGCCAGCCAGCATCTGCCTGGACTCCACACAGCTTGCTCTTCTTTAAATAAGCCTCGCCTCCCTGCTGCTGTGTACGGTATAGGTGCTGTGCTCTGTAGATGTTTGGGGCAGCTCCATTACTCAGTCGAGTGATGCGCCCACTGCAAATTTGTGGCTCAGTAGTCTTATAGCTAGACCCTAATGAGAGCAGGAAGGAGTGCAACCATGTAAAGAAAATATCTGAGTCTGTTCAACTCATATCCCAGCACTTTGCTACTGTAACTCCTGACTAAGAGTAACTTTTGGTTTAGGAATCTGAGGGCTTGAGTTCAAGTATGGTGCTTTAGCAATTCAGTAACACAGAATTGAGCTTTAAAATGAATGTAAAAGGAATTTTAATTTCAATGCTATGATGTTAAAATAGGAGTGATGCAAGGTTAAAAAACTATCAACAAAATAAGCAACATTTTCAGTTTAAATACAGGAATAGTCTTTTTTTTTTACAACCTTCTTGAAGCATTGCTACATAAAGTATTCAAAAGTAGAGGAGGCTTCACAATGATTTCTTAGAAACAGGAAATGTTTTCAATGCTGAATTTATTTTAATCCCTTCAAGTATGGCTTTATGTTTCATAGTTTTATTTTGGTACAACTAACTAAACCAGTGCAATGTGGCCTTTGTGAAAAGATTTTCTACCCCTCAAAAGTACAGCATCAGGGGCCACGTCTCTTTTTGTTATGAAAACTGAAAACTTTCCAAGAGTGTTTTTGCCATGTGGTGGGAGACACTTAGTTTCAAAAGAAATGGACAAGAAATGTGAACAAGGTTGGAAACCCGTCAATGGTCGACTTCTTTTGAAGAAGAAAGGAAGATGAAAATGGATAGATTAACAGAGTAGGACGGGACTGAGCGGGTTGAAATGGCATTTAGAAGGAAAAAACAGCAGCAGAATAAAAGGAGGTAGGTGAACGAAAGGACAATTTCCCAAATGTCAGGAGCATTGCAGAGGTCACCTTTGGACACAGCAAATTACTGGTCTTATTCAACCTATAGTAGAAAACATTCAAGAGTCAGCAGTAATCTTTTCAAAGCAGTTTCACAAACTGAGTTGTTAACTGATTACTACTTTTCAAAAGTGTAAATGCTAAATGGCTGAAAGATGAAATATAATGTATTATATTTCAAATTTTCCTTAATATTTCAAAAGAAAGCAAGTACAGTTTAAAGTGCCTGATTATGTGTAAAATTAAGTTTTCTTCTCACACTGGTAAACTTCTCACATTAAAAGTGACAAATGTTTAATTAAACATTTGTCAAATATCCATTTCCAGACTTGATCAATAGCAAGTATTACTTGTACGGCTGCTTCTCCACTTTTCTATTCTGACTCGATTAGTTTTTAGGTGACAAATCCACCTTAAATCACATGGTGTACCCATCGTAAGAGGAAGCCAAAAAGAACAGCCAAATCAGAGATCAGCATGTCTTGACAAGATTACCTGTGATGCATTAAATGATGTCTAATGATACAAAATGAAGGGTGGATGCAATCTGCTCAAATGCCAAGACAGACTCTTAAAAACTGCCATTGTAGATGTGATTGTGGCACCCTTAGTCATAAGAAGCAACACTACTCTCACTTGATTCATGGCACAGAAACACTGCTTTGACCCACCCAGAGTTTCCAGAACTAATTCTCTTGGAAACAGAGAAATGCACATTCAAATGGAGAAAAGAAGCCGTGATTACAGCTAATGCTCTCATTTCATCGTCTTTTTCTGATTCTCCCCTCCACCCTTCTCAACCGCAGGCAGGAAGCTGCCACGAATCACTTACAGCTTTATCTGTAGACAAGTGGCTGTTCAAATATGGAGCTATTCAGAGAACTCTTCTCAATGCATGCAGGTGCAGCTTTTCACCACTAGCCAGCTTCTCTCACTCGCATGCATGTGGTTCATACTGTACACAAACTCCCCACCCACACACACACATGCAAACAAACAGCCTGCAACGATGCACGCAGAACACCTGCTGGGGTGAGCGATACTTTCCAATGACACGGACGTCTCACAGATGTTTGGCTAAAGTTCAAAATTCATCCTGCAGTGGTGAATAGGAAGCCCAGGGGAGGGTTGTTTTCCACCCATTTTATCTTTTTTAGCAGCTGAGATTTTAGAGACTCGTCATGTTTATACTATTAACCTTTGTCAGAAGATTTCGCCTGCAAACACTGTAAATTTGTCTAAGAACCTCCAGCAACCACTGTTCTTCTATATTTAAAGGTTTTTCTCTGGTTTTATGACATTCAAAGATTTTATTGGTGAAATGAGCAAATATATAATCAAAATTATCTTTTATGGTACCAAGAGGAGCATATACACCCTTTTGTTTCAACCTTAAGTTGTAAGAGATTCAAGAAGATGTCCAAAACAATTCTCAGAGATTCTGGGTCATATTGACATGCCAGCATTATACAGTTACAGTAGATTTCTCCACTCCACATCCATTAAGCAAATCTTTCACTTAACATATCAAATTAACTGTTTTGGATATAAATATGATGACTGGAAAGTCGATTGGAGTGCAGTAAGTGAACTCTTTTTCATGTTTGAGATTATATGAGAGGATGGGTGCATCCTAAGACTGATACAAAAGGAAGAAATAAATTCAGCAGAGGAGAGGGATCAATTTAACTGCAAAATCCTGTCTAATATGTGATGTTTATTCGTCACTTAGAAGGTTGTTTTATCTTTGTTTTTGAGTCTATTGCTTTGCTTAAGCATCATTGTTCAACTGCACATTTTACACTTCTTGAAAAACATAATTAATCTGATTTTTTTTATTATCTACTGCATTTTAGTCATATTAATGGTTGATTAAAACACAACTTTGTAAAGTGATTATGTGACAATTTGGCCTCAACTGAGCACAAAAATCAGCAACTTCACCTTTAATCTGAATAAATTCAATACCTAGTTTTTGGAATCTTTTAAAACCATCCTGGTGTCATAACACAGTGTGGGAACTTCAAAAACAAAATTTAAATGAATGATGTACTTCAGTACTTTCAGATATACTTTAATAAATCCAGGTGTTTTTGGTGGAAGGTCCAATTAACATGCTCAGAGAGACTTAATCTCCTCCTTTTCTAACTCCAGTCACCAGGAGCTGCTGCTCACAGGTCACATCCGAGTCATGTCTGCAGTGATAATTATGACCTCCTTACGGAAAGAAGACCTTAGATCCCCATTGATTCACACACAGAGAGAGCAGAGTGAGGGGAATTTACCAGAACTGATGACTGTCGGGATTTGGACAACAAATATACGAGGCAGGGTGGAAACAAAAGCACACACACCTGATGGATTTGGAGATTTGTGTGCAGATAGCAACTGTGCGTCTTCTGGATGGATCCTGTTTGGGACAGAGTTGAGGAGTCAGCGTTGCATGTTAGAGTGCCTGGGGCTGAGTGTGTGAAAGGAGACTCAGAGGGGAGATTAGTGTGGATTTAGTGAGTAGTAATTACCATTGCCCATTGAGGGTTTGTTAATTGAATTACCTTAGCAACCCCTTTACTGCCCAGCCGTAAAGAACATCCAAGGTCAGATAGATGGAAATGCCAGAATATGCTAAATTTGTTTTGCACCATCATCAGAAAACAAGAAAAAAGTTCTGCTTCTCTCCTGACTGACCCCAACATTTTTATAACTTTCCAAACCACATTCATCATATCCGTTTGGTGGGGTATCATTTTATGTGTTGTATTACAGTTTAAACATTCTGAGTAAACTTTGAAACAAACCTTTGTCTTTGCATGTGGAAAAGAGACACAATATTTCCTCTTAAAGATGGACGGAGTTGTGAGCAAACCTAATAGTAAAAACTAATGTCTGATCCCTCAACTAAGGGTGTTTTCACACTTGATAATCTGACAGACTCGGTTGGATCAACATCTGTTACATTTTCAGCTATTGTGGTTCATATTCACTCTGAACTGCATCAGTGGTTCTCAAACTTTCTAGTTTCTGATTCAAAAAACAAGAATATAAGAGAGCCATGACTGAGAAACATAAAAGGTGGCAACAAAATCAGAATCAATGTTGCTTTTATTTTTATCTAGTCCTACTTTGTTTTTTCCACTTTTACTCTATTTCTAAAAACACACATGCTTCTATTTCACTTTTTTGGCATTTAAGATTTTTTTTACGTATAAAAAAGAACTAGAGAACAAACTTACATGCTTGGTCCTCACCCCAACTTTAGAAGGTGGACTATCTCATTCATTAACCTACATTTTATCAAACAATTGCTAATAAAGTATCACAGTTTTTCTTAAAATAAATATAAAAACCTCTAATAGCCTTCTGCTAAGCTGTTATTCAAGCAAAGCTCTTCAAAAGGGACATTCAGGATTGTGTCATTCTTTGCAGTCTTCTTTCAGCCAGCTGACCAGCAGTAAATAAAACATTTTATACCTTAGTATAACTTGATATACAAAGAGCCACTGAGTAAAGTCGTATGCATTCATACAAGCATGATAGAAAAAACGTGTTAAAATAATGCTTGATTACTAACTTTCTATGATCTTCTAACCCAATGACCTCCATCTCATTCAGCATCCACTCAAACAATAAGACTTTTAATGCTTTTTAAAATTTTCTCTTTACAACCAACCAAAGACCTTTAATCTAATATGCGCTATAGTTGAGAGAGCAGGTTAAGAGAGAAATGAGGTAAAGTTAAAGAGCGACAGGAGAGGAGGGGGTTGCGTGGGAATAGCAGCATTTCCCACACAGGATTGAAAGTCACGATCCACCGCTGAGCAGCTCTCATGTTTCTGCCTAAACTGACATATATAGAACATAGCCAATAACAAATCCCATGCAGAAATGCAATCATGTGCTCACTAAACACAATACGAACTCTGTAGCCGCTATTTTAACACACATAATGTATTTCTCTATGGCTTTGGTGGATCCATAAGCTGCAACAACAAGATAAAATCCCAAACCCGCTATCCTGTATAAGCTGCACAAGCATGTGTGCATCACCCTGACATTTCAATGTTGCCTCAAACATGTGGAAACAACATACAGACACGAAGCAAAAACAAGACGTCGACTCCCCCAAAGGAAATAGCAGAATGTCTGAAAGGTAATAATCTGCTTTTCCCAAACACACTACAAGATTTCCATTTTTATCAGACCCATTCACACAATGTCACAGTTTGCTGCTTGAACCTTTATGATGAATCTCTGCTCGTTCTCATCAAAACACCTGCCATTGTTTTAGTAAACCTTATGAGAGTTGACCATAACCAATTATCCAGTCACCCTGCCAAGAAAAGCCACTAAATCAAAGCGAATGAATTTATTCGCTCAGGGAAAGGCTTCTGGTAAAAACAAAGTATAATCCCTCTGTGGATCACGACTGCAGATGCAATTCTGTTTTTCTTGCAGCAAATCACATTATAATACTAAGATTTCTTTTAAAATGCCACACCTGCCTTGGTTTAAGCTACAAACAGTGAAAGAGTGATTTGATTATGAAACAGTGTGAATAGGAGACACCAGATCTGATTTATGAAACCAATCATAATTTCATCTGAGATAAATACAAATTCATTAATAAGTTTCCTAGAACAGAAACAAGGTCGCCTGTCCACTGGTACAAGAGATTAAATGTTATATTCCACTTCTATTTCCAGTTTCTGCTGCCAATTCATACAAAACTTTCCCCTGACCCTCTTCAGGTTACTATAATATTCAAAAAAGTGGCTAAAGAATTGAAATATAGACAGTTGTGTATTTTTTTAATGTGTCCATTGTAAGCGTAGGTTTTTGTGCATAACTGCATTTTGTCTTGAATTTATTAAAACGATTGATAAAAAAAAACAAATAGATGAGACTTCTGAAGACATTTTCCTTTGCATTGCCTGAAAAGTTTTATTAATTTGATTAATTACTGGAAAAAAAAGTGCATTTGTCATTTAAGCTACTCAATATTACAGGTAGTTGATGCAAAGAAAAGCACGTCTTGCCGTATAATGTTACATTTTAAACTAAGGAGTCCTCCATGGCTCACTGTTTAGGCCCTACATTTTTATGTCTACTGATGACCCAACACCAGTTCTTTGTTTTCCAAATTGAAGTTTTGATATTAAGCAATGGATGGAAAAGAGTATTTCTTATTTTAATTCTTAGAAAACACTAATTTATGTTATTGGCAGTTAGAGAACAGGCAGTGACCGCATATTTCTAAAACAAATACTTTAAGTCAAGAAAGTGTACAGGGTCTGCAGCCAGAAAACGTTAGCAAATCCATCCTTTATATGTAAAAGAAAATGTATCAGTATAATATTCATTAAAGTTCATTAACCTAACAAGGATGATTAGATGTGAATACATGATTTGGTCAATTAGCTTGAACACATTGCAGTCTGAAATACTAGAAATGCCTTTTTAGGCTGAAACATGCAGGTTATACCTTCCAGCATGTTTGTGTGCTAATGTCACAGTCTGCTTATTTCTACACTTTGCTATGCGCTACATAACAATTGCTCATTAAGCAGAATTGACTGTCTGTCAAGCACCTGTGTTTGGGGAGGCTGACAGCCATATGTTTCAGCCCTTATTGTGCAGCTGGAGCTAAAAAATCCCCAATAACCAAGGGGATTACTTTTGTTTTTCTTTTGCTTCGTGTTGATTTTCTATTTTTTCTTCTTCACTCCCATATGCTACAGAGGGGCAAAGGAAAAAGTGAAGGCGCTGGCAGTTTTCCAGGAACTAGTCGATCATCGAGCGGATATCACATAACCGTGCCGCTCGCTGCTGCCCACTAAAACATGCACAGGACATGAACAGCTGGTGGCAGAAACCCTCCGCCGCACCTGATCGTGTGATACCATCATGCTGGCAGAATTGGGCCGCTTCACAAAGCAATAATTACAACAAGAGATCTTAATCTCAGCTACGAGAGGGGAAATCTCTCTGCGAGGAAAATTTCCCAGCTGTGTGATGTCCCAGCTATTCAAGGAAAGCACATCCCCCACAGGTGACCTTGATGCTGCCCTTGGCGACTATAACTGTTCTGGCTGCATGTGACAGTCTGAAAGGTTGGAATTAAGATAACAAAACATGTCAGATAAAGATTTTATAATTGCAAATTGCCGTCCAACAACAACTGAATCACATATAATTAAAATAACAAATGGTTTTGACATAGATGACATGAATTAATGGAGCTCAACGCTCTGTACACCTACACAACAAGCCCAGAGGAGGTGTATGTTATGGAATAGCAGCACTAACTTCATCTCCCCTAATAGACACAGGTGAGCTGCATTGTTCTCAGCCAAGGAAATTGGAGCCCTCCTCAGAGGTGTAGAGATGGAAATGGAAATCCACTCCCCTCAATCCATCTGAGCTGCACACTTCCACGTTTTCCTCCCTTTCGCCCATCTTTTGTATCTCCGTGGACGGCACTCTGCCACTTTGGATATGTCACGGGCAATAAGGATGAAAAATTGGACTGCTCTCTGGCTCACGCAGTTAGTGTGCCGGCCTCAGCCTCCACCTTCACATGCCTGGAGGAGGCCAACCTCCACGCTGCACAAAACAAAATGGGATTTAACAAGGCCAGAATCACTCACAATACCCCAGTAAATAGGCACTGAACCCTTCCTGAACCAGAACTGGTGGCTGAAGACAGATTTGACTACAGGAGGGTGGAGTCAATGGATTTACTTTAAAAGCACTACATCTCAAGCTGAGGTTGGAGTACATAATGAGATATTAATATAGGAGTATGTTAAAATCTTTACATACTTAGTATAAAAGAAGGGAAAATTGTGTATTTTATGAATCTAAGGGTATTTTTTAGAGCATATCACTCATTTGCTTTACATTCTCTCCAAAGGCTGTATAATTTTAAATGAACCTAGTGGAGCTACATATAGTGTTCCTCTTTAGATATAATGCTTCATACAATCACAGGCGGATCTATTCTGCAGTCAAAAGATGATCCCATTCCCCTCAGAGAAAACTTGGATCAGTTTTCCAGGCACATATTGTATGAACAAACAATCTGTCTATAGATCTGCATACATTTTCCAGACACTGCGTCTAAAAATTGTGTTTCTATAAGTTCAAGCAGAGGAGCACCTTCAAAAGTCAACGCAGAATTTCGCATTTCCATTTATATATTTGTGTTCAAAATGTTTCTGTTTGAGTTTTGTGACTGTTCTTTTCAAATGTTTTACAACTTAAGCAACAAATATTTAGGTTTCTATTAACTACTAATATTTAAAATTACAAATAAGATTTTAAGGCAGATTATTTACCCTGCAAAATATCAAGTTTTTAAGAGAAAACAAAATATCTGTTATACTTTTTTCACCATCTCAGCACCATTAAACAGACCTAAACGACTACATATTAACGAGATACCGTCATTTTACATCAAAAGGAGCAAGAAACGCTAATATGTACGCTCCTTTTTGTTATCAGCTCTAGAGCAGCTTTGCTTCACAGCAAACTCAGGCTATTTTTTGTGTCGGTGGCAGGTATTCGTTGTTCGTAGGGTTCGTCCAGGCTGCTAAATCTGCACAGACTTTCACAGCCTTTCCAGCTGTCCTCACTTGTAAATCACATCTCGAGTTTGCAGCCTGTGGTGACAGCGAGTGCCATCACAATCATGTGCACAAATCAATGATGCATCGTGGTTCGAAAATGCGCTGCGAAATACGCATGTTTAAACAAATAACATGATCAGAACTCAATGTGCAAGTCATGGTGATATTAGCCGCTTGAAGCCGAGTATTTGCCTTTGTGGGTCTTGGCAGCCATCTGCGCAAGTTCCTTTGTGAAGCTTCAAAGAACACGGCACTGGTTTCCTGCTGTGTTTTCACATTTTCTCCTCCAATACTTCTGCTCATCAGCGTTCACCACAAAATACTGTGATTCATAGTAACAATTTTCCCTCATTCCTCTCTTTTTGTGTGGAGATTTTTCTCTTTCTCTTTGTCCAACAATCATTTTCCATGCGGGTGTCTGAATAGGATAATAGTTTCCATTTTCATCATTCACACTTAAAGTAGACATTTCTGGAAACATTTACAACCCAGGAAGCATCTTTCATTTTATGCAAAAATAAATCTAGTCCAAAGCCCAACATACAAACAGTTCACATGAAGAGATTCTGCATACATCACCAGGAACACTTCTCTTTGCCTCTTGATAAACATACAGGGATAATGCTCAACAAATTATGCAGCCGCTCATTTAGGAACCAGACGACAAGGCAAGGACACAATCTTTTGATCTGAGTGTAAACTGAGAATCAGTCAAGAGGGGGAAGGAGACACGCAACAGGAGATATTACCGCAGTTATCTATACAGTGAGAGGCAGAGGAAGAAAGCGAATTGACCTTGAAGAGTTTAACCTGCCAATCAAAGAAAAAAATGAGTTTTTTCTCTCGTTTTTGAAAGGAGATGAGGCAAAAAGCAGAGCTTCAGTGATGAAGTCCCACAAAAGCATGCAACACATGTACCTAATTTCATATGCAACCTGGATGACTGTGTGTTTTTTATGTACACACTATGTTGCCAGAAATCTTCAATTAGCCATTGAATTTCCACAGTTACAGAGTAGTAAAAAAAAAAAAAAAACTAGCAGGTTTCTCTCTGGAGTTCGAATAGGATGCCACCTTGAAACATCTCCGCTATAAAATATCCCACAGTCAACTGTTGGTGGTATGGAAACGACACCAAATCAGCCATGATGTGGTCGGCCACATGAAGTCAGAGCATGGTCAGTGGATGTTACGGAGAATAAGGGCACAGAATTCACCACTTTACTTTTCTGAGTCCAAACATTATGTGGCCTTCAAATTAACTCAAGAAGAAACGCTCTACAGTTTCATGGAATGAACTGAGAGCTGCTGCAAGCAAACCTTACATCATCATGTCAGAAGCATTGGTGTAAAACACAATGCTGCTGGACTTTACAAAAATGCAGATGAATCATGGCTCTTTCTGATAATCTAGTGTCTGGGTTTGATTGACACCAAGGTGATACTGCGACTTGTGCATAAGGTTATACGTTAGTTAAAGCCTTGGTATCTTACTTAGTGATACGGAGGGAGAAAGACAAAACTAGAGGAACAACAATAAGGTAGATGTTCAAAAATGCTTTAGACCATGTCCCTCTTTAGGTGAATTTCTTGTTTTTCTTTTTTCTGTTTTCATGAAAACTATTTTTTTTAATATTTTGTCTCATCAAAATAAATAAAAATAAATGAAATCATTAAACTATTTCTTTGTTTTGTTAAAAATGTGAACTATGTTTCTTGTCTCATCTTTTATCTTCGTATTTTTGTAAAGAAGTAAATCAATATTTGCTAAGTTTTAAAAACTATGAACATAAATACAGTTAATTTAGTGAAACAACACTGTTCTACAAAAAAAAACCTGTTTCAATTCTTTGGCAGAAACACTGGGTCCCTGTGCATTTCTAGCTATTAAGTAAAACAGCAAGTGTCCACTCTTTTGTCTCACTTATCTGTTTTTTCAATCTGTTTACAACAGTTATACTGCGTCAAACAGCGAAACACCATTATTGTTATAATGGTGGTATAAAGAGGTAGGTTCTCTGTCTCTTTCTTTTCTGAGGAAAAGCATTTTTTGCTCCAAAGCTACTCAAACTTCTCCAGATAGCCTACTTACTTAGGTTATCTTTGTCTGGCTGTGTGTGTGCATGATGAAATGCTGCAAGGTTAAAATACGACACAAAATGGCATGCTTTGCATTGTGCTTCATTTGCATAAAAATGTCCCAGAAAGCAGCTACAAAGTACTACAAGCAGCTTCACATTTGGCCATCAAATTTTCCCCAATATAGATTGGATCTTTTGTTGAGTTTTTTGGGAAAATACAGGTGGCTTAATTTATTTACAGCTGATACTTACAGAAAACCAGCTCATAGTTGGTTATAATTCACTTGAGAGCTTTTTCTTTCTTTAGTTGAACATGATGAGGTGTCAGTGCTCTCTTGCATGTCTCTTTGCATCATATGAAACATTCTTTAGTCACAGGTGTGCTTAGCGACCTAGATATGAAGCGCCCAATTAAGGCAATCTATAAATAGATAAGTCAGAGCTCTTTGCTCTCATCCTCTACTCACTGCCTGACTGATCAGGATAGTAGAAATTTTGAAACGGCAGAAGAGTAATGATGCATTCAAAGATTATTGCTGCTGCGTATTTGCAAGTAAAAAGAAATGAAGGCCTCAGCTTGCTGCCTCTTTCTTTCTAACGCTATATCTGCTATAGCTCTACATAAGGCAGATCTCTATGTGCACAGGTCTCCACAATGATCACCATCTGCCTCCCACTCGTCCAACAGTGAAGATATTTTAAGCTTCCCATTTCACTGTAAATGTGCAATATGTTTCTCTGCATCATTACTTCAATTCCTCTGCTGTTTTTGCTCAACAAATTGTACAAAAATGGTGTAAGATACTGCTGACTGGCCACTCAGCTTTTAAAAAAACCTGACTGGATTTTTTCAGGATTGTGAAATAAGATGTCTGACACTTATATGATCTTGAAACACTTCGCACCATTCCATTTCTACCCAATTCCATCCAGTTGCCATATTCTGTCTTTCACCCTTTGCTGTCACCCCAAAGCATTGTTCTGTTGTACATAATAAGGTTTTACTCCTGACTGCACTCAGTTGTTGAAAATATTGACTGATGGTGAACTTTAAATCCTATAAGGCACAAAAACTGCCATGCAAGAATGGAGCAAATAAGAAAACTAAAAAGCATGCAGCACTTGGAGAAAGCTGAAACTTGAAACTGAGGATTGTTTCATATTTTTTGTCAGTTCTGTTTTGTGACAACAACTCAATAATTTTCATATTCCTTCCTACTTTTTAGTCTGCAACAGTCTATTGTTCAACAGAGTAAAAGGTTTAAATCAAGTTCTGATTTAAACCAGCACCACTTCAGCAGCTGTGGTGCTGGTGGATATGGTACCGTGGTTTTGACACAAATGAAAATCTCACCCCCTGCATTTCATGACTGCTCACTGTGAGAGTAATTATGAATCACAGAGATGACTGCGAATGGTAATCTCCCCTCATGAGGAGGCAGTCATTTACAAATTACAACAGTGAGGGGGTAGTTTCTACAGAATGCTAAAGTAATTAGTACACATATATTTTTCTCTAAGTATCACCAAGCAAGAGGAAATCTACTAAATCATGTTCACCATACAGGCATGCACAATGTTGTAGGATCAAATGTTGACAGTTTCTAAATCAATATGTAGACACTTGTTGCTCCTGGAGAACTTTATCCACAAGTTTAATATTTAGAAGGCAATGTCAGGTTTTAATGCATTCAGAAATGTTTAGGTTTTAGTGTAAGAGACTTAAGATTTTAACAGATGTCTTGGAATCAATGTTTGATGTTTAAATGTTGTGCTTGGTTGTTTTACGTTTTCCTGGATCAGTCATGAGGCCAGCTACTTCTGAGTACAATCACTCAGTTAATGCACAGAAGCTTTTGAGGGTTTTATAGTCCCAAAACACTACTGACAGCAAAACTTTCAAAACTTATCAGTGTAAAAATTTCTTGAATTTCTTTAAATCAGAATATGTGGTGTTACTGTCCGACATTTTGTAACATACCCTACCTCAACTTGTCAGAAGTGTTGCATTTAATTTATTTCTTGATTCTGCAGGTTTAGCAGCAACAGGTGAAGGTAGGAGAAAATAAGCTTAGCTCTCACACATGAGGTAATCAAAACGTATTATTTAATTTGCAGCCAGGTTGGTTTGGACAGCTTTTCTCCCTTAATAAACAAAATGATCATTTAATAATAAATTGCATCAGACAATTTTAAGATCATACTTGATTAAATGGGGCCATAAATACCCCCATGTTCAATGAGACGATAAACTACAACATTCAAAATGACAGAAAATAATAATAAGCTTGTTATATCTACTTTAAAGAGATGGGAGCAGGGATCACAGTATCTGGATCGTCTGCCTTTATGCCTGTGGTAGTATGCTGTCCACCAAGTAAACAAGATTACCTTGATGAACAGAGGCAGGCTTGTTTACTCCCTCTGTCAAGGTACTTTACGGGTGACTCAGCTCGAGGCCTGCAGAATCAAATATCACTAGCAGTGACTAAAGCAAAACAAAACAAATGGAATATATAAACTCTATATTTAAACGAGAGCTTCTTGAAGTGTTTTGGGAAGATTATGTTATATACCTGGTTTTGGAAACTATCAATCTAATTTCCTCTCTTTAAACCGTGTTACGATAGAACTTTGCTTTCTGCTTTAAGTTCATCTAAATCTGGTGTATTTTCAGCTTTAAAATGCTTCTTTTACGTCTGCACACATGCATATGAGTGTTGTTTTATGGATGCCGTCTGACTTCTCCATCCAAACTGTCTTACTGTTAATGCAAAATAAGTTAATTTTAAGATGTACGTCTTAAAGTTTCCTAGCAATATAAAATTTGACAATATTCAGCATTGCACCAAGGTGCGTCTATATGCAGAAGAACTGCTAATATAACACCAAGTCAGATTTGAATCTGTAGTTTAACTGAGAATTAACTTCCTTTAAAACCTTTCACAATAAGAGCTACAAACATAAATACTGCATCCTGAGCCGAGATTCAAGGCTTATTGTGTGCTTAACAGTGTGTTGGTGCTGCAGACTCCAAACAGCCTACAACTTAATTTGTGTTTGATTGATTAATTTTCTAATTAACAAATAAAGTCACTGATATAATTGAGATTTATATTGAAAAAACTATAAGCTAATTTCAGAGTGCATTCTATTTGGTTCAATTAAGATACATTTGAACATGTTTCATTTTGCTCTCACAGCACCTGTGTGAAAGGTTTTTAATGGTAAAAAATTGCATGCATTGCTTTTCATTTTGAGTTTGCTAATGCAACAAAATAATGTTTTTTATTTTTATTATTGATGGGGAGTAAAGGTGACAGTGAAAATGTTCTTAAAAATATTAATCCAAATGAGAAAAACTTTGTAGAAAAAAAAACATTAAAATAATTTGTCTTTTTGGTTACATTACTATAAAACTGGACTACTAACACTGGTGTATTAGGTCTGATCTCAAGCATATGATGAATCCATTAGTGGGTGTGTGTGTGTGTGTGTGTGTGTGTGTGTGTGTGTGTGTGTGTGTGTGTGTGTAACCCTGAGTGACACAGTGGATTAGCAGCATCTGTTTAATGCTTTTAGGATATCAGTGAAGCAAGGATGAAACTACATCATCATCAGTTCAATCAGTTCATGTTATTTTGTTCCATTGTAACATCTCGATATGCACAGTTCATAGGACAGAACAGATTTTGTGATAAGAGCTGATGTGTGTTTGGTCTTCTGTGTAATTTCCAGAGTAAAAGAAAAAGTGATGCAGCTGTGTGCTCGGTTGGCAGACTTCCATTTGTATCTTGACTAAGGATGACTGATTCCCAGCTCCATCACTGCCACAATGTTATATCCATCTACTGGAGGCAAAACTCTTAGCGCCAGCTTAGCTGATGCTATTGTTATTTATATGCATGTCTGAGGATCTTTTAACAGTCGGAGAAGAAATCACAAAACAGATATAGGGGAAATCAATAGAGATCAGAATTTGAGTTGATTTGTTGTCACCTTACTGAAAAAGCCTGCATTAAACATGATTGGAAGGGGATTACAAGAGGGTTGTGCCAGTAAGTCATGTGAGGCTGCTCAGGCTTATCACAGGGAAATGTAAATGTGGGTTTGTATGCGCATGTGGAGGAACGTTATGGTCTGTTTTCATGTTGAGATAAGCCAGTAAAAACTAAACTTGGCCAAATGGGTGTTGGGTATTCATCATGGTGAAAGCACCACCCCCATAAATGTATCTAATTCCTAAAAGAAACTTTTAGTTTTTGTGCTTTTCAAGACAAATAAGAAAAACAGAGAACCCATGCTAGCTGCCTCTGAAACAAGAAAACTTTACAAACAGAAACAAGCCCAGCATTTATATCCTATCTCCCATTTCCATGTGTCAGCAATTGAAAGGTATTATCGCATTGCACAGGCTTGTGGTTCATGTAATCAACCTCAGCAAACTTATATGACACAATAAGCTATAATAAAATGTCATTTCTTGCAACAGAGAAAATGATCCCAGACAACAATCTACAGGTGCTGGTCATAAAATTAGAATATTGTGATAAAGTTCATTATTTTCCATAATGTCATGATAAAAATTAAATTGTCATATATTTTAGATTCATTGCACACCAACTGAAATATTTCAGGTCTTTTATTGTTTTAATTTTGATGATTTTGGCAAACAGCTCATGAAAACCCAAAATCCCTGTCTCAAAAAATTAGAATATTATGAAAAGGTTCTCTGAACGAGCAATAAAAATAATCATCTGAATCAACAAAGTAACTCTAAACACCTGAAAAAGATTCCTGAGGCCTTTAAAAACTCCCAGCCTGGTTCGTTACTCAAAACCGCAATCATGGGTCAGACTGCTGACCTGACTGCTGTCCAGAAGGCCATCACTGACATCCTCAAGCAAGAGGGTGAGAAACAGAAAGAAATTTCTGAACGAATCGGCTGTTTGCAGAGTGTTATATCAAGGCACCTCAGTGGGAAGTCAGTAGGAAGGAAAAAGTGTGGCAGAAAACGCTGCACAACGAGAAGAGGTGACCGGACCCTGAGGAAGATTGTGGAGAAGGGCCGATTCCAGACCTTGGGGGAAGCAGTGGACTGAGTCTGGAGTAGAAACATCCAGAGCCACTGTGCACAGGCGTGTGCAGGAAATGGGCTACAGGTGCCGCATTCCCCAGGTCAAAGGTCAAGCCACTTTTGAACCAGAAACAGCGGCAGAAGCGCCTGACCTGGGCTACAGAGAAGCAGCACTTTGGACCACTGTTGTTCAGTGGTCCAAAGTACTTTTTTCGGATGAAAGCAAACTTTGCATGTCATTCGGAAATCAAAGTGCCAGACTCTGGAGGAAGACTGGGGAGAAGGAAATGCCAAAATGCCAGAAGTCCAGTGTCAAGTACCCACAGTCAGTGATGGTCTGGGTGCCATGTCAGCTGCTGGTGTTGGTCCACTGGGTTTTATCAAGGGCAGGATCAATGCAGCAGCTATCAGAAGATTTTGGAGCACTTCATGTTTCCATCTGCTGAAAAGTTTTGTGGAGATGAAAATTTAATTTGGTCTGGAATCGGCCCTTCTCCACAATCTTCCTCAGGGTCCGGTCACCTCTTCTCGTTGTGTAGCGTTTTCTGCCACACTTTTTCCTTCCTACTGACTTCCCACTGAGGTGCCTTGATATAACACTCTGCAAACAGCCGATTTGTTCAGAAATTTCTTTCTGTTTCTCACCCTCTTGCTTGAGGATGTCAGTGATGGCCTTCTGGACAGCAGTCAGGTCAGCAATCTGACCCATGATTGCGGTTTTGAGTAACGAACCAGGCTGGGAGTTTTTAAAGGCCTCAGGAATCTTTTTCAGGTGTTTAGAGTTACTTTGTTGATTCAGATGATTATTTTTATTGCTCGTTCAGAGAACCTTTTCATAATATTCTAATTTTTTGAGACAGGGATTTTGGGTTTTCATGAGCTGTTTGCCAAAATCATCAAAATTAAAACAATAAAAGACCTGAAATATTTCAGTTGGTGTGCAATGAATCTAAAATATATGACAATTTAATTTTTATCATGACATTATGGAAAATAATGAACTTTATCACAATATTCTAATTTTATGACCAGCACCTGTATTTCCATAAGACTTTTTTTTTTTAGAAAGAAAAAGGTCACAAGTTAACACCATGTTTTTAACAACGGTGAAATTCAAAGGTCATTTTAAAAACATGTAAGATAGTTCACATTCAATTATAAAATTCTCCAGAATTATTTGTTCCCTTTATAAAAGTTTAGAGAAAGCATTAATAAAACAAGTGTATCCTTGACTGCAGCAATCATTCATTTGGTTAGATGGGACCGATATTAAGATTTTCATCAAACGCTCCAGTTGTGTTTATTATTTTTACTCCATGTCCAACTGTTCTACGTCTTTTTTTACCTTTTGCACATCCAGCTGTTCTCCAAGGAGAGATCTGACCAAATTAAATGTTTGATCAACCAATAAATTTCCTGGTTTAATTCTTGAAGGCTTTCAGCAAGACAATGATGCAAAATATGATCAAAAAATCACAGAAATGGTTCAGAAAACAGAAGTAGAGTCAAATCAAAATAAACATGAAACTGGATCTAATTTATTGGTTTTTATCTAGTGTCCTTAGATTGTGCTCTTCAATTTGTTGAGATGTGAGGTTCCCAAATTTGTAATTGAGGAAGAGCTTTTAATTAATTTGAAGGGTGTCGATAATTATCAATGGAATATTATCCATGCCCTTTTTTTATTTGTTGCTTCCTATCAACTTCAAAACAGGCTCATTTGTATATCTGAAAACATGCTTACTTCTGCTCTGACAATGCACAAATGCAAATAAGTCAGACTTTTCATCTTCAGCCTCAAAATGAAGCCTAATAAATTAAAATGACAAAAGAGAGTGGTCTTAATGCACCTCTCCAGCTTGGTCCTGATGATCAGAGCTGCTCCAGGCCTAATCGTCCATTGACTCCAGCTCTTCTTGCTTGCCTTTAAGAGGGGAAACGGTTCTTTTAATCACTTTCCTTGTTCAAAGCAGCAACTGAGATTGGTTGCTTTGAAAGATGCTTCAGTAATAGATATGTGAATCTCAGCAAGATAACATTTAAAATGAAACAAAAAATAATAATAAAAACACTTGTGATTTCTAAACTTCTGCCAAAAAGAGTAGAAATAAATTAATTCTCATGCCGACCACTGTTGCTGCAATTACAGCTGTGACGTTTTCATGCTTTAACGGTAAAAACACTCTGCAATTTATATGCACTATTGCTCAGATGTTAGCAGGATAAATAATTGTTGCAATCAGCAACCTCTGTTTTACAATTTAGTTTTCAATATTTCATGTTTGTTCTCAAAATGAGACATTTTGCCGTAACTGAACAGTTTATTTCCCTGAATTTATGGAAATTCTGTTTATTTTATGATGACAACAAAATTATTTTAAGCTCAAAGTAGGATTTAAAGAATTTATTGTCTTTTTTCTCACTAAAATGTATAGAGTGAATTATTTTACAGCTTGTTGGTCTAATGAAGCAGCCTCAGAGCAGAGAACATATTCTTGGAAGTGTGAAAGTCCTGACGTAGTTTTCAGAAATAACAGCAATCTTAGGAGGTGTTTTGTTGCTTAGAAACACACCAAGTTTGACGCAGCGCACATGACCAGTTTGCACACTAACTAAACAGAAATTGTAAATGTGCTGAGCTGAGGGTGGAGCAAACAACACTTCACCTGAAATGCTATGAGAGGAAAGCGTTGGACGACTTACTGCCATTCTTTGAACAAAGACAAATGGGATAAAGTCAGAGGAATAGAGCAACTATTGATGAGAAAATGCAATCAGAGGGCTTAATTGTACTAAACAAAACAAACAGATTATGAAAATAACATTTTAAATTCTAAGCTAACTCACTTTATTACAAAAATAAATTCAAACTCTCATCTCTTTTGGTCCTAGGATCAAGCCGACATTGGCCAGTTATTTTATTACGAGTCAAAATCCAAACAACTCTGAATATCACTGATCCAACTGAGTAATAATGAATATGTTCGTTTAGCTACACAAGGAATAATTTCACTTTATGTAGTAACTTTGGATTTTATACTAAATATTATTTAAATATACAGAATCAACATTCCTACCAATTACCAAGTCAAAAGCAAGCATTGTGCAATTCAGACTATTTTAGATAATTAACATCTTAAACTAAGAATTTAAGCTTGTATGAGTCCTGTTATTTAAATGGTTACATTTTCTCAGTAAAAATGTATTAATTTGTACCTTTATTCAACTTTTAATTCTTGTTATGTCGATACCTACAAAACAACGGTATTATTTTGGGTTCTACAATTTTTTTTTTTCTTGATTAGCAAATAATTGATTCCTCAGAAACTAATAGGCACAAGGTGTAAATCACAGTCTCAGACTCAAGGACCAAAACTGCCAGCAGGACCATTTAGCAAAAGACCACAGCAATAAAGCAATTATGCATCTTTAACAAATCAATGCACAATAAGAAGCAGTAAAGGACCGTGTGCTACCTGAAGAGAAGAGAATATCCTTTAAGGACTGTGGGATGAAATTACAGTTGAAATTGCAAATCCATGTCAGATTCTGACAGCCAGTCAATGACAACTTCACCTTCGTCTCACTAATCGTTCCGAGTATTTTCAACCACAACCCATCTAGCTGAGCAACCATCATCAGCACGACTGAGTTCATCCCCACGGTTTGTTTAAATATTACTCTGCCAGATTAAGTTTGCTAAATACACAGTTTACCCCAATTAGGTTAGCCTCTGTGCTCCTCATTACAGAGCTGAAGTACAAAAACGGGCATGGACTGCAGCGACGATGAGAAGCAACTGAACTGCCCTGGAAAAGGCCCATCAATCTGTTGAGTTCAATTCAAAGCTCCTTGAAGACGGAAAAAAAGAGAAGGACAAATCTCTGCAGTAATTCAATTTTGGTTGTCATTTTTTGTAAAACAGAAAGATAGCAATATTTTCTAAGCTTTAGGTTTAGCATTAAAAACAAATGCCACATTTCTTTGGACACATTGCTGTTTTTCATGTGCAGATGAAAAACACAGTAAACCAGATGTAACTCTCCATATGTTGATGATTTATGAAGTGTTTTCAGGGCTATTAACTAGTTTCTGAATGGCTTATTAGTCATTCATAAGGGGAGTTTTATTACAAAAACCTCTTAAATATTTCTTGTCAAATGTGTTTTGAATTGTAGCGTTTCTAAAGTGAGCACCCTGCTAAAAAGTCCTGACTTTTTAGATAGCTTACAACTTATTTGGCTAATATTGTCCTTTATGTGGAGAGTAAATCTACATTTACATAAGTTTGTGTATTAGTTCCTGATACCAACAGGCACCAACAGGCCAATGCTTTCCTCCTTTTTTGGCTTGATGAGCTAAATAATTGTATTATTTTACTCAAACTAAAGACATTTCTTTATGTCAATGTCTCCCAAAAAATTAAATTTTTTAATGTGTTCACCAACTCCTACTGCATGTGTTTCATGAATAACAAACACCCATATGTTAGACTCAGCGTGCTCCATTTGGATCTAGATTGCTCAGTACGACTTGTAGAAGAGAAACTAAAGGCGCAACAAAACCAGCTTTCAATTTAACGCACACTAGGAGTTTTTAGCACGTAGCCATGCTGACACTTCTCTGCTCCTGTCTATACTTGAAAAGAAAGTGAAGAAAAAAAACTGAAGGATGTGTTTGAGCCAGAACAAATCCACAAAATACACGCAGACTCATTTTTGTGACACTGAAACATGTTTAGAAAATGGAGGAGGATGATCCAAAATGAAAGATATGACTTATTCAGAACAATGTCTTCTGCTTAAAACGCATAATATGTTTATTTCTGGCTCAAAATCCAATTAGAACTGCATAAAGTGAAGCGGGAAATTTAATCTAGTCTAAAATGTTCTCTTCTTCCTGAAAAATTTACAATAGCTTAACCGTATTAACTTCAAATGTTCCTACTTGTGGTATTTCCAATAATCAGAGTAACACTTGCTGCACTCCAACGACAGCAGATGTTTAAAATGGATTTCAAGTCATGAGCATGAAGCCTTGCATGACCAAAGATATAAAACTTAAGTGGCAAACTTGACAGCCCTTCAAGGAGACCAGTAGAGTCTTCGACAGCTAAGCTCCTGCCGTATCAATGAGCTGCACGTTCTTCTCTCGTGGGAAGAAGCAAACAGGGTCTGGCTTTTGTGTTTGTCATATCTCCTCCAGCCCATGGTGACCGCAATGTGTCTCAGTCACTTTGGCTCACAAAGGACAGACTGGCACTGCAGAGCCAGGGGAATTGGAGCTCTGTGGGAAATGGCGTCCCTGTGGCCATTTTGAACATAGCAGACCTTCCTCCCTCATGTGTTGTCTTCTCTTAAGCTTATCCAGGAGGGACTTTATGCTCTCACTATGTGAGGATCATGAAATTTCACCCACAGAGAAAAGAACTGCTATCTGATGGCTACTGAACACTATGCAGCAGCTTTAAGCACACATTATGACGTGAATGGATCATAAAGGGCATTCACTTGCACATAGGTTCTTTATGCATTTATTAGTATGGATTTTTAGTACTGTATATTTGTAAATAGTATAATAAAAAAAACATGTCGTAATGCAAATCATATTTTCTAACTTTTTTCTGCACCTTTCCCTGCATTTGTCGTATTGATTACCGTATTTTTCGGACTAAAAGCCGCTACTTTTTCCCCCTGGTGCAAGCAGGATTTTTCTTCAACCACCAGGGGGCTCTTTAGCAGGAAGTGAATCATTGGAAGATAAAATTGGAAATCAAAGAAGAAAGTACTGATTTTCATTTAGAACAAGCACATGCTAGCAGCAGGAACGACGGAGAAATGTTTTCAAACTCAAACCCCCTCATCATGGAAACAACACGAAGAAGTTCATATGATGCAGCTTTTAAGTTGAAGGCTGTCGATCTGTCCTGCCAGATCGACAGCCGCTGTACGTAAAGCTCGGCGTGAACAAATCCATAGTTTGGTGTTGGAGACTCAAGGCTGCGTCCTTAATAGATTTATTTGCTTGTGGAAAGCCGAGAGATATCAGCGACTTTTAGCCTGGTGTGGCTTATATACGTGTGTTTCCAGTTTTTTTTTAAACTTAGTGGCTTATAGTGAAGTGCGCTCTGTAGTCTGGAAAATATGGTACTTAAAGTACTTTTACACAATTAGTCACATTTTACACAAAAACTACAAACTTCCAGGAGACTTCACTTCTCAGAAATGGCTACCCAGGAACTCTGGTTTCCTTCTAGTCTAAAAACTGAGAGGAAACATTAGTTTAAAGCCAAAAGGTTCCTCTGTACTGATCATAGGTATGAGTCTGCATCGTTTTTAGTTCTGTGTCAACAGGTAAGCGGTTCAGGGTGTATCCCATCTCTTGTCCCATGACAGATGAAGACAGAAAACAACTACCCTCCCTGCAAATGCAAGCTGAAATAGACAAATGGATGTTTTTGAGCAACTCTTTGGTGATGTTTAGGGTATCAAGGTGGGAGAAATATACTAATAATAATATGCAACAAACGGAGTCATGTTGAGTGCTTGAACATTGATCCCGTTACATTCTGGTTCTTGTACTTAAATGCTTAGAAATGGATGCCTAAAATACAAAATATTATTTGGTTTTAATTAAAAACGCTGATGTTTAAAAGCACACGAATATTTTCCAGAAAGTAAATTAAAAGGTATCAATTAAGGAGCAGTGTTTTCCATTTCCACATGAAATTGTTAGAGTAACACAAAATTGTCTCTGCCTGATGTCACTGCACTATTATCAAATGACAGGCGCCGATTTGATTTAATGAACAAGGCAGGAAATGAAATAGCAGCTCAGTGAGAATGAAATGGGGAAAGAGTAATTCTGTCTGCTCCTCCTGAAATGGAAACATTGCTGAATACAAAGCTTAATTTTGCACCAACAATGAAAAGGTAACCACTGAAAGAGAATGCGGCTGACAGAGGTCCAAAACAGAGCAGAAAATATTAAAGAAAAAAATATGGACTGAAAATATTCTTTTTGCATCCAATTGTGTTAAGCTAAAATGATGCTTATTTTTACAACAGATTTTTTAAGATTTATCTTTATATTTAACCTAAGCACGACTCCAGCAGTAAAGAGTTTTCTAATTAACATTCTAATTAACCATTACTGAGAGTCAAACTTCTTCAAGGAAGGAAAAGATGCAATGTGGTTTCCCTCCGATTGTAAATATGACTCCCCTCGTCATCACTTGATACAGTGATCTGAAGTGATGTAAAACAAAAGTAAACAGAAAAATAAAATTATTTTATCCTGATTAAATAAAGGCAAAGTTTGCAGTTTACATATTTTTTTTGTGTCATGACCACCTGGTGTGCATCATTCATTCATTTAAAGGTACAATCTCTACAGAAAAGCGCATTACCAAGGTTGTAAGCATTTTGCTGAAGGTTGGACACAACCTCATGCACCTCAAAGCAGAAAAAGCCGAAAGCATTAACACACATGACCGGGTTTGGGTTCTGCTGTCGTCATCGGGGGAAATTACAGACGCCTGGTTATTCATATGCTGAGGAGCTGGAGGAGATCTTGCAACCTCAGGTCTGGCATTTTTCATGCTTTTAAATCTTTTATGTATTTCACTATTTTGGAACTACTTCGAGGTTTGTTTAGAAATATAAAAATGTCATAAAAGGATATCATTACTTCTGTCATAAACCTAAAAATCATAGCTGATATGTTCTTCTTAGAGCTGTGAATCTTTTTCAGAAGTGAATGTTTTTTGTTCTGGTTGTTGGTCGCAGTCCAACCACAATATGGGATAAATATTTTCAACTCTGGATTTCTGTTGATCAAGTCAAAGCCTCAAGCATATATAAATTTTACAAATAAACTTCCCATCAAATGAAATCACTTGGTAACTTCCACTATCAGGTAACCAGCTGATAACGCTGGATGGTTCCACAACTTTATTTTCTCATTGTAACGCTGCATTTTCCTAAAAATATTTAACTGAATCATTTTGGATATAGTGAAAGTTTGTTTTTTTAATGTGACAAGTGGTTTTATATGACCAATGACTGAATTTAAAATATTAACAGCAGTGTTTGCAACCCATCTGTCAGATTAGAAAACTTTTTTCGCAAGTAAACAGCAGTGTGGTAAAACTGGATGCATTAACAGCCGTAAAACACAAATCAGAGCCGCAAAACCACTACAACCAATTATACAACTTTCCATGGAACATCTTAATGGCTTAGAAAAGTAATGTGCATTTGCAAAATGGGCCAGCTATTTGTCGGAGCCTTGTTTTCAGCATTTTAAGAGGGTTTGATGAAAACTGCATCAGCAGGTTTATGAGGTAATATGAACTTCACAAAAAATCCCGGAAATCCCTAACCAACACATCATCAAATTACGAAATAGAGGTGTTAAGAAAAGGAAACAGACCATGTTTATGAATGCTTCCATGTCAGTAAAGAACAAGTCGAAGAACATTTATATTTTAATAATTTAGTACATGTATCAGTGCAACCACAGGAGCCTTTCAAATGAAATTATCCGTCTAAATCAACCCGGCCTGATTCTAAGAGAAATAAAACAACTCATACTTTAGATATCACCCACATTTTTGGTTCAGTTTCATCAGAAAAACCTGGACCTGATCACTCCCCAACATGGAGAATCAAGAAATCACCTAAACAGAACCTGACTGCCAACATGAAGTAGGCTAAAAGAGTTTCAAAAGCAACACACAGCGCCTCGATCTAAAAAAAATTCAGAAGCGCAGTGACATCTATAAATCTGAGAAGCTTTACAAAGCCATTTTTAAGACTTCAGGCCTTAAACATGGCCTTGAGAGCCATTACCCACAAAGAGAGAAAACATGCAGTGTTAGAAAACCTTCCCTGTAGTTTGCAGATTTCTAAAATTATACAAAGAGCACATCAATGACTCATTGAGGAGTTTACAAAAGAACCGAGAACAATGTCTAGAGCACTGAAGACATCACTTGCCTTTGTTAAAGTCAAAGTCCATGAATCAACAAAAAGAAAGAGAGATACAGGGTCTTGATCATCATGGAAATGATGATCAAGACTGCTGGAAAATACTTTGTGAAATGTTGAGAGAAAAGTTGAAAGCTTTGAGTGGTTTATGTGCAAAACAAGCAGCATTAAACAATCATACATGGTGGTGGTAGTGTTATGCTCTGGGACCAGCGCTCCCGTTGTCATATGTCAGTGTGACAAAAATTCAAAACTAGAAGGAATTTATCAGAGAATAAACATTTTTCACAACACTATCTCTGAATAACCTACCAGCAGAAGGGCTCTAACTCAATTATATACCATGAAGGATGATTAATAAGTCTGCTAATGGAAGGAGGCTGAGAGATCTCTGGAAGCGAGATAAGGTATGAGGTGTAAACAGAAGAAAACACAGCCGAGTGGAGGTGGGAAGTGCAAACTCCATCAATCACTGCTGACAGCTGAGACAGATTTAAGGATCATCAACAGCATAAATGAAATTGATGTTTCACTACTAAATATCACAGAAGTAATTAGTAATACTGGCACCTTTCAAAAGTCTAAAATATGTCCCTCTTGTCAGTTCATCCCAATAAATGAGTAGAAACCAAGACTTGATAAGATTATTACTGTTCCTACTTGTAGTCATTTTGATGCTTTTGAGGATATTTAAACTTAAAGACTGGAGAATAACAGAAGAATTGAGATAACGTCATTAACAAAGCCCTTTATCTCAGTAACGCCACAATAAGCTTATCTTCACACATATGAGAAAGCCCAAAGCAGCTGAGTCCCCCACTGACAGCCTCAGCAGGACTTTATCCTGCATGCCAACTCACTAAAAGTGGACTGATTGTCACTCTGGATATATAATACATTTTCAGTACCGTTTTTGATTGAACAAATTGTTCAGTTTTCTGTTTGATTACTCATCAGTTCTGGTAATGGCAGCAGCTTTAATAATGAGCAAGGCTTTAATGTGAAGTGAAGGATACTGCAGAATATGCATACATATAATTCCAATAAAAACCTTCACATTTATGGATGTGACTTAATGAAAAAGCTTAAAAGAAAACCAAGCGCATGAACACTTTTGCAATTACTTTCAAAGAACAACAAAACAATGAAAATAAAAGCTTCCATATCACAATATTTCACAAAAACTGGTATTTGAGTCAGTTCAAGGGAAGCTCTCGCTCATGAAAATGTTTGTATTTGTCATTCATAGCCAGACTTGCCGTACCTTTGATCCCACACCTGCGCTTGTTCAGGCCCAAAGCAGCTCTTTGTGAATAATATTTACTGAAATATTTATGCAAAAGTCCAACCTACTAAGCGAGGCAAAAACAAAGCCGCAGAGTATTTGTGCATCGTGTTTCAAACAAAGTCAGTGCCTCTCAGCCTCTGGAGTGAATGGCCACTTCAGTCGCTCTGATCACAGCTGACTTCACTCCATTGAATTAACACACAGTTTTCTTGGCTACAGGCTCAGGGGCCATGTTGGAGCCTCACTGGTGAATATTAGATTGCACGCCTCCAGATCTCATTAAAGGAAGCAACAGGACAATGTCTGCATCCCAAATGAGACCAGAGGCCATCAAGCATCCTGACTCCCTGTAGGATCCACCGATTTGATTGATTTTTGTGTGCATGCGTCATGGGGAAACAGAGGGTAAGATGTCATATTGTGCAAATAAAATAATTAGACCTTTTCTATCCTTTTTTATATGCTACACAATTTAAATAAATGCCATTTGGGGTTGTTTAACAAATGGACTATAATGAGATTTGATGAAGAGTTATCTGAGAGCATACTCACAGGTTCTTGAGTCAGAGCAGTTTTTTTCAGTCTTCCTTTTCCAGATGGACGTCCACTGAAAAACAAACACAGGCGTCATTATCACAAACACCCAGAAACCCTGACAGCAGAAAAATCAGGCTCCACTGAGTCTAACAGAGAAGGCGATACACATGTGGCTCAAGAAATGTTTTAAGGCGATGTGTCAAATGAGTCCATGCAGACAGCAGGCTTTACTGAAAATCAAATTACTACTGTCACTGCATGATCCTAACTAAGATGTCCAGCATTAGCTATGCACAATTAGCTCGAGTTTTAAATAAAGTCACCTTGTGCCTGGAGCTGTTCTTTTTTAACAGTAGTTAACCAGTAATAACCACTAATTAAACCCTTCAGTGCCAGTGAAAATGTAGAATATCTACAATTAACAGAAAAGTCACCAATGAGATATTTCTTTTGCAGCTCCAAAGGCAGCTAAAAACTCGTCCTGCATAAGAATACACATGTACTTCCACACAATTTAGCATTTTCTTGTTAGTCTCAGTAAAGTTAACAACTTTTTTTGCAATCCCTAATTTCAGAGGGCAAAAAATCAGGTGGAGCATTTTTCCCAGCACAATTTTAATGGCTTGATTACTAAATTTTAAAAAGTCAAGTGGGGTGAAATTTATGTGCCTCATAAAAACGCTCAAAGCACAAAAAGAGATGGGCATTTTTTTATTTTATCCCACAAATGTTATCCTAAAATTCTCACCAGAAAATGAAAATTTAACCCTATAATGTCCAGCGTCATCTTTCCTTTGATAGAAACCCCCAGATGGAGAAGGGAGAGAGACAGAAGACAGCAGCAGTGCCGTCCATCGATTGGTGAAAGGCAGAAAAATCAGTACCAGAATGGGCCGGCTATCTTCCAAAAGATGAAGCCGTGAAAGATATAAACAGGCACTAATTAGCAGCTGATATTTACCAGCAGACAGCAGGAGGGCTTTCAAAGCCAACTCTGTGCTTTTACTGAAAAGGTGTTTCATGAATGTGTAACAGTCATGTGGGCCTGAAAAACAAACAACTCTCCGTCTACCTCCAGAGACATGTACTCTTAAAATAGACTTCAAATGCCTGGGGATACCAGTCAGGCTCACTGGCAGTCATTGACACCCAATAAGCCGGGCGACGAAGGCCTCAAGACATGTTTGTTGTCCTGGAAAAGGATCGAGAAAAAACTCTTAACCACAAGTGTCCTACAGACGACTATATCTTAAAACAAGTTTCCTGAAACCTGCAAAAGGTTTCAAATCCAATTAGATTTATAGCACTTCACTAAACCAATAAGGTTTAACTATTTTTCTGAGTTTCTTAAAATGTTGTTTTACCAATTTAGCTGTTGTTCTGACTGAAGATGTAAGCTCAGGTGTTCAAACAGAGCCATCTTGCCACCTCGGCTGTAATATCCATAGCAAACATTCATCCTCTCAACCTTGAGAAGGAGAACAGACATTTTTACCACGGCGCTGTCAGAGCTCGTCTTTAGATTAATGTCAAGAATGTTGTCAAGAAGCTATTAAGCAGCAGGTCTAGAGTGATATGTAAAATGGTAATGTCTCTACGTGCACATATTCTGCGTTTGCTCCAAATGCTGCATGAAGAAGAAAAGATCAGACATTTCAAGTTTGGTAAGTTACATAAGCAGAGGGGCTGGAGGTTTACCAGTAGTGACATTTTGAGGCCAATGACAGAATCAGCAAACCGATATTTCATCCACTCCCACATTTAAAGCAATTTAAAGTTTCATGAGTAAAATTGGCTTTTTTTGAACAAGATTCAAAAATCTGTAAAATGTATTGATCCTTTCCAACAGAGCACCTTAATAAAGCAAGCTGGAATTGACAATTCAATTAAATTCTGTTTGGTTACATAGGGCCAGTTCACATCACAATGCAACTCAAGGCCCTTTACAGAAAAAAAGATAAATTCACTCCAATCATGCATAACTACTGGTCTATTAATTCTTTGTTGTAGCAAAGCCTCTGTCATAAGGAGCTGCAAAGCCTTTCCATTTTCTCGTAAAAGATGCCATGTATGTAAGAAACATGAATTAAAGATGCGTTGACACTTGCTTTTTGTAAATCAAGGGAAGCAAGATATGTTCTCAACACAGCAAATCACCAATTCAGCTTCAAATGAAAACAAACTACTTAACTATGAGAACTAATTATGTTGAAAAAATGCTAAAACTCAGGAAACACTGCATACAAAGCCAAGCACAGCAGATGCAGCATCATTGACCCATCACTTGGATATTCCAGGGGTTAGCCAGTTAATGAGCACAGCACGGTCTTCTGACATTGCACACTGGTTCTGGAGAGCTCCGTTTCATCAGACCAGAAGCAACTCTGCTAAACTTCAATGAAACTTCCTACTTAGCCCAATCATTATGAAACCACTTGGTCTTAAATCACTAAGGCAGTGTGTAAAGTTGACCCAGTCTTCCTAAAAGTTCTTCAAACATCTGCAAATAACTTCTGGGAGTCTTTAAAATATTAGAAATTAGGAAAAAGCTACAATTAATATTAACATTAGCTGAAACTACTAATTTTTGAAGAAAGATTTCACAGTCATAAAAATTCAAAAGAATCCAAAAGGTATTTGTTTGAGCTGGTAAATAATGTACAGCTGTAATCTCTTCCACTGAGACTTTAATACACCAACTCATAGAAGTATATGAATTAAAGTGAAATGTAATTCATTTAATGCTTAAAACATCCCAATTTCTTCAATTAAACGCTTGACAATGACACAAATGTTCACCTTCCAGCTAGAGATTTGCCATCTGATGCACAGCCAGAGATATAATCAAATGGTTTAGATCATCAGATGTTACACTGGCTTAGTTAAAAAAAGGGAATCTGTGAACAGATTTTATGTTCATGGATGCTTTTTATCCAGCTTCAGCTGTTTTACCAAAAACGGGCCAACATTTTGGATTTAACTACAGACACACCCCACACCATTCAGATGATGATTTTGTAATACATTTTAAAAATATTCCATTGCACAGTAGTGTAGAAATTTTAAAATGCATCAAAAGGTTTTGTAATTATGAGTTCTAACTGTTGATTCTTTTTAAATTTCACTTTTTTTCTAACACTTTTTAAATGTTATATAAATTGCTATTTCACACGTTTATTGAAAGCTGCTCTCTAAAAGGTTACACCATTTAAAAAAAACACTGAAAACTCCATGGCATTTTATCCAACTCCATTTTATACTTATGCAAAATGGGTGCTGTCAAAGAAAGTTTGTTTGGGTTAAAAAAAAAGTCACAGTAACTTGATTTACAAGTCTGCATCAGTGATTTCTGAATACTTCTGGCATTTGTTATTCTTCAATCATACTGCAGAGACCCAAGGAACTTAATATTCTCCTGTGTAGCGCTGAGGAACATTGCAATACCGCTATACAAAGGGGATTGCAGTCTCATAAGAAACAAACACACATTATTAGTTTCAGGCTCATATTGACAATCAAATTGCCACATCTATTTAATAAGAAGCCAGGGAGGACCAGTGTTTAGGGAACAATAGTGACTTTTTTGTTCGGCAGCAGGGGCACAAAGCCAATATCCTGCATGGAGATATTACTGCTAAGAAGTCTTGATCATATTCCCAGTCATATCTACCTTTATGCAGCATGAAGACTGGATGGACCCTCTTTCATACTCGTCCTGCCTTCCAGACGGCCAGCCTCGACTACAGCCAGATTTGAGGCCCACTTGAATTCGGCTCAGAAGAATTTGGCAGGAGTGTGGCAACAAGGCTGTTAGCAAATAGCAGAAAGATGAATAGTCTTTCCGCCTGCCAAACCTTTGCACAGGGGCACTTGTATTTTGTGGGATGTAATGAGACTGTAGTGTGACAGTCTTGTATACCCCTGTTTACACTATTTCATAGTTAGGACAGCATTGCAAGTTTGTACTTGTTAGATTCAGGCGAGAATAATAGGTTTCTTTGTGATGGTGAAAATGAAATGCAATTTATTTTTACTCCAAATTGTATCATCTGATAGCCAAACTATATATTGCACACAGTAAGCTGAGTTCACCTATCTGAGTAAGCTAAATGCAGGGATGTTTTTGATTTTAGACTGAAAATGTTGAGAAGCCTGCCCCCTGGAGGCAAATGCATACATAATTTCTCCTGCTTCATTATCTGATTATTAAATTTTGGAAATTTGAATGATCTCTGCACCAGGTATCGGTATTCAAGCACTATTTAAACATTAACAATAGGATAATGGAGAAATAGCCCAGCAAAATCCTCTCTTGCAAGTCAGTCCTACTCTGCCGAGACTGGAAGAATAATTAAATTCTTTGTTTGCCTTGTTTACTCTGTGCAGAGGATAAAGAATGGGCCTCTGCTGTCAGTTACCATATGATCTGGTGCTCCAGCCTGGCCGGGCCTGTCAGTCAACGTTTCTCTGTTGACATCAAAACATTTGATAATCTTGCTGCTGCAGTTGCCGAAGTCAAATGGGGAAAAAAATTAAATATAAAAAGTGAAAGCGAGAGAAAGCCTGTAATGCTGTGCCTGCTAATTATGCTGCCTGAGATGTCTCTTTGTCATCAGATTAAACTGCATGACAGATAGTAATAAACTGCATTTTTGCCTGTTTACTTAGCTGAAAATACAAGAAACACGATCAAAACTGAAAGTGTGAAAATAAAAATTATTATGTGACAGGAATATATGAAACAGGCGTAACCAAAGCAGCGCATTCACATATTTGGCCTAATTGTTTGCAAAGAGAACAGATTAAGGTCAGAAAACAGTTGTACCATTGATTTTTTTAACATGCCTTTACTCTTTAGACAAACAAAAAGCTTTTCTAGTTGTCTACTCTGTACGTGGGTGGATCAGTTGATTAACAAAACTTTAAAGCTACATGTAGGCAACCTCAGATTACATTCAACTATCTTTGATTGGTCAGAAGGAGCTAGATTTACTTGGAAGCACCTCCTTTTAAAGATGCTTCTCTGCAAAGGAGCAAGCACATAGCTGTTACCTTGGAGCCACAGCCTACCTAATTGTGACCGTAATACAACCTGGATGAATGGAAGAAATGCGAGCACACAATATTGACTAAATGAGGTAAACCTATTCAGGTTTCAGTTAATGAATTGAAATGTCTTTTTCTTGCATAAATGAAATGTTTTGGTTGAGCTTGGAGCCCCAACCTCCCTCAATAATTGCCCGGGTAAAGCAGAACGCCCTTGAAACTGGCACTCAAATCAGACGGCGGAATAACATTCAGATGGTCTCTCTGCATGATGATGACACAGCGTTTGCTAAGCCTGCCCTCTCCTGTGCTTTGCCCTTGAATTTTAATGAGTTTACAGAGTTTGCTCAACTTCGATCCCAGGCTTTGTTTATTCAACATCTAATAATAAGTAAAGTAAAAACTCTGTTGCATTTTTCTGAGGCAAGTGGACGTTGAAATGTGGAAAAACTTTATTTCATTCCAGAAAACATGAAAAAATCTTGTGTGGATTATGACTCACAATCTAAAACCTTGCTTGTTAAAAAAAAAGAAAAAGCTTCAAAAACTATAGTTTATTAGAGTGGCAAGATGTTGCCGAAAAATCTGCATCTTTAATCCAACTAAATGTATTCAGTCAGAAAAAGTGCAACGTCATTGAGCTCTGCAAAGCTCTGGAAACGAGTTATTTGATCCCCCCCCCTCAATATAGACATGTTTTATCGCTGAGATTATGCTACTGCAATAACTTCATATCTTTACTAAATGTTTTTGTATACGTCTTTAACAACCACTGAGAAATACGTTCACAGAAGATGAGCCAATCTGAAAAGTAAATCTAAATCTCTTACAGTTTTCCCTCCTCTCTGATTTTGTCTGTTCAAGACTCAATTCTCTCATTGTAACACAATCAGACTGAATGATAGCACGCACATGCTGCACTCTGGATAATGATGCAATCAAATTGCATTATTTGGCTTCAACAGGTGCAAAACGAATGTGGATTATTTGCTGCTGATGCTAATTTGAGTTGTATTTGGCTCATTTGCCACAACAAGTCTCTCTGGAAACCATTTAATCCATCATGGGATTGTTTTCAACAATTTCAAATGTTTAATTTTGGCAATAATCTGGATTTGGCAGCATTACATGGCCAGCATATTCAAATATTTACTTCAATCTAGCATGGCAGTACCAGACCACCTGACAGGATGTTGTAATGTTACAGATGTGTTTCATTGATCTATACTTTCAATGGAAAGTTCAATTATTTTAGTGAGTCAATTCAAAAAGTAAATCATCAGAAAAGTGGAATACTACACCAAACTGAAAAAAAAAGGATTCAAAATACAAAAAATGCTGGATTGCTGACCTTACACCGCCCCATCACCAGAAGGGTAAAGTTTAGTGGAAGGAAAAACTGGCTGAGAAAGGCTACAAGCAACAGGGAAAACCACGGCATTGAGTGGAGTCAATTCTAATCAGTACACACAGATGCATCGTGCACAAAGGCTACAATCCCAGAACCAGAGGTGTCATGACTGTATTACCTGAGAAAAATGTTTGTCTCACTAATGTGTAACCATGGCAACAAGGGATTTTTTTTTTTTTTTTTAAACTACATGGAGTATTTGATTAAAAGGATGCAGAATTGGACTAAAGAGGAAAGAATGAGAACAAAGAAGTTCAAACCATCTCTTCCATAAATTATAATGAACAAGGATCAAGTTCTTGACTCCAAATTAATAAACTTTCAATACATTTTAAATCTCTTGAGATGCACCTGTACATCAGCACATAATATTAAAATAACTGGGTAAAAGAGAGAGCTAAAGCTAAAAAAGAAATTCTCCTGCTTCCTCCCCATCAGCCATGTTACTGAAGACATGACTTCAAGATGGTGGCTAATTAAGAGCACAACTTAATTAAATCTTGGCAGAAGAGAGCCACCTCTATGATGTTAATGTGAAAACAGGCACTGTTGTCGCACACAGATGGCACATGAATAGCAAGTTGGGAAGAAAAGAAAAAGATCTCACTAAGCAGCAGGGTTTTTTTTTCTTCTCTTCTTTTTTTTTTGCCAGCACTGATTTTACCAGCTCAGTTTTAATGGTTGCCTGGAAACACTCGTTAGCGTGAACCACTGAGTCAAGGAGAGTCGGGATGTGGGAGCCCAAAGTTAGACTTCAGCTCAGAGGCAATTATACCAATCGCAGGACATTTGAGGACTAAGCATCTGCAATGTTGCATGCAACAATCTGATATTAAATTATGCAATTTTAAAGATTTTCAATATAAAATATCATGCATATCCAATCAATTTTAGACAGTTGTGGTGAATACTCTAGGTGTTTAGTATTGCAAACATAAAAACATTTCTGTCAGTACTATTTATGTGTAATGTCTTCCATTTTACAAAAGCCCTCATACAACATTTTGCAAATATTACCATCTATTTAAAATATTTGCCCGCTGTAAAAAAAAGCTTAAAATCATGCTTTTTACTGTTGCTGTATTGTCTTCTTGCAACTAGCAGCAAGCTGAAAGCCTCTTTGTGCCTTTTGATGAATTTCCTCGATTGTGTTGCAGAAAATCAGGGGGTTTTATAAAAAGAGCCATCACTCACTGGATTTAAAATACGTCCATCCTTTTACAGCTAGAGTTTGAGTTTTCTCAAAACATTTTCTGCCATCAGACTCCGTTATAGCTGCCGGATGTGTCAAGATACGATGTGACAAGCGCAATAGCTAAAACATGCAAGATAAGTTAACAGATGAAAAATGTGCACAGGGAGTGGGAATAATAAGAAAAAAGAATAAAGAGGGTATTACCTCGAACAAGAATTGCTTTATTGGTCATTTAGATAACTGCGACTGTCTCTCAACCATTTCATTACGGATAAACGGAAACAGACAAATGTGAGCTTATAATAAGCAAAAATTGTTCTCTGTCACACTAAATCCATGCACACTACACCTTATTTAAATAAATTGCCCTTCAGAGAGGCTTTGTTATTGTAATTTTTGAGCAAAAGAAAAACTGTACTTGTTTAAACGTTACCTCTGCCCTTTTCTACTACTAGATCTCAGACGCGTGCTCTACATCACATCCAGATTCAGTTCATTAGTTTCTGACTTAATGGTGGGTTAGGTTCAGTCATGAAAACAGGGGGAATGAGGAGGAAACAGCTAATTTTGTTTTCATCCTACACAGTTTCTGTTTTTGGGAATCTGAGGTGAGCCCAAATTATATTTGGATCCCATGTCATTTAACAGCCAATAATGATTTCCTGTCTCCTGCTTATATTTAGTGCATGCAAGTAGAAACCCAAATGCTGGTTAAACATTTTCTGAAAATGTACTTACATTCCTGAAGGGTGGCTCATAAAGTTGGGTAGATTAAACTCCTTATAGTATGGGATTTTCTATTTTACAGATATAACAGGAAAAAAAATCCATATTTTCCAAAATTTTAAGTTGGTATACATTTGAATATGACAATAATAAATAATTTTAACAATGTCCAGATGCCTAGTCTTAACTCTCATCTTACTTTTCCACAGGTGTCTGCTTTCTGATTAAATGTGACAATTTGGAGCTGAAATCAACTCGAGACAGAATGTGATGATTACGTTTCACACAAATTTGATTTCGAATGTGATACTTCTTGAAGTAGACGACTTTCAGACACCGTGTCAAGCATGGCGAAATCACTGTGGGGCAAAAGTGACAGCAAACTCAAGCAGATTGTTCCTTTCACTTTGAAAATGTCTGTATTTTCTGTCTTTGTGTAATCACCTTACATGCCAATATTCTTAACTGCCAACTGTCTTCTTTGCCTGCTTCACATAGACATACCAGAAGAAAATTCAGTTATATTGGCCTTCAACTCCACATTTCTCCAAATTTCTGAGGAGTAGAAACAGAGCCTTTGTGGATGCATGAATGCACGCCCCCCCCCCAAAAAAAATTTAACTTGGAGATTTTAATTTTAACTTTGTAAAAATGTAACCTTTCACTCTGAGATTTTTTTATAAATAAAAATCGACTCTTTCAACATAATAACTAGCAAAATTTCAGTTGTATCAAGCAGGATATTATCATAACATTTACTATAGTACGTCTTTCAGAAGCAGGCAAGTTGTACCAGCATGAACACTGAAGAAGCAACATGTTTTTAAGCTGATACTAAGAGTGTGGTTCTGTCACTGAGGTCAATGTCTGTGGCCCTCAGAGTCCTACAAGCGTGTTTGTGGCCTGCTGTCAGTACCTAGCTGGATAAACAAAAGTCCTCTTTTATATCTGGACACACTAACGCACTGACATGCACACACAAACTGCGTCATCTTGTGGCCACGTAGATTAGACTGTTTTAATCAAGTTTGTTTGATGAGAGCATGGTTTGACTGGGACAAGCAGCTGGCAGCAAAGGACGGATGAATTGAATTAGACCTGCTGTAGACAATACAGTAAACCTCTGAAGAGATTTGCTCCCAGCAGCAAGCACTGGCCATTTTCCACAGACAAAGAAGGTAAATACGCTTTTCAGATGAGGATTAAAAACATAATTCACCACTGCAGCCAACATACAGCATACAAACTTTTGTTTTTATGGCATAAACAAAAAAAGAAAGAATGAGGAAAAACAGATCCAGCATCCTAAATATGAGATTAGACATCTCTATTAGATGTTGCTGCCATAATAGTTTCCAAAGTAGACAGGATGTTCTGGTCTGCAGAGTTCAGCCAGATTACTCAAAAATAGAATTCAGTTGCAAAGATTTCGGCACAACGGTTAAAATTTTCCATCATCCAACAGCACATTATTTTAATTAATTTAAGAACTAAAAAGGTAATTTAGTAGAAAGGTCATTTCTCCTAGATATCTCACAGCAACCACAGCTCTACTCGGAGAGGAATGATTACTACAATTTTCTGTACATACTGATATTGAAGAGTTAAAAAGTTATGATTGTGTCAATTTGTTAAAAATAATAAGTAGCAGAATGTAAACAGGCAACCCAAGGTATCCTATAAAGCCAGTGAAAAGAAACAAGTGCCTGGCTGTAAGAATATCCAGTTTCAAATAACAGGAGCCATAAAATCACGTTCACCTGGAGAGCAGACTGCAAGGTACAAGCATCATCCAGTTGTCGCACAGCGATGAATTTGCAGTAGAGCTGCTGCTCTACTGCTCTGCTTACATAGAAATGACTCCACTGAGGTCTGATGAGGATGCCTCTGAGGCATTTTCTGTCTGAGGAGTTCTGGGCATATTCCACTGTGAGGTGACCCTGGGACAAAGGAAAATATAGATTTCCCCTAGTTACGTTTCACAGAAAAATCAGAAAATCCTGATTTTTGCCACAAGTAGGCATGGGTTCACAGTAATTGGTTCTTCAAGAACTAATGCCTGCAAATGAAAGACAACCCTCCTAAAAATACAGCCAATCTACAAGTCAAGCTAAACACCAACAGAAGGATTTTTGCAGACTGAACAGGTTGTTCTTCTGACTAAGAGTCTAGCACCAACATGTGGGGATGCTGATTGGCACAGCAGGAGCACAGGAATGGTGCTTACATGAGAGCGATTACAAGAAAAATTCAGTCGGGTTTACCGCATTCATTGAAGCACAACAACAGTTCAAAGTGACAGACTATTTCCACTTCCAATTGAGGAGGCTGTGAAGCCAGCGGGATGCATCCAGACTCTGCCAGTGGCCCATCACAATGGAAAACTCAGTATCCCGAATCTCCAGCTGTTTTAGCCTTTTATAACCCTTCTTGTTTCATGAAGGAGTCAAAGCAGCACATCATCTGGCAGTTCAAACTGAACAAAAAGGTCTCGAGTTTTAACAGTTTTAAGCACTTTTATAAATTCTCTTTGGAAAGAACCAAAACGACGAAGCTGGGGAGCTGGATGCAGTTACAGGTTAATGAGATGCAATACAAGCTGGTGCAGTCTTATTGAATGCATAATGTATGAACAGAACAAGTCAGTGGGGACCCATCAAATGATCAGGGTCACTCTGAATAAAATATCTGATTTTCAACCATTGGCGTTCATGGGATAGGTTAGTTTTGGGTGGTAGTTGTTTGTGATGGACTGAAGTAATACTCTAAAAAGAGCAGTCAGTCTGAAAACATTCGGTTTTTGTGACGTAGCCTGCCCTACCTAATCAGTTGTCCTTTTGTTCTGCCAGAAGGGACTCTCCCTCCCTTGCTTATGTCCATTATTCATAATTAACAGAGCAGAGGGCTGCAGACAAGGCAGCGAGACTCTGTTCAGTAATGTCGTTTGTCATAGGGGAGGTTCTCCAACTTGATTTCAGAAGAATAAAACTCAGGTGATTTTACAGGAAGTCTTTTACCTGTGAAATATATACGTGTTTTTTTAAGAGGTTTATGCATAATACCCCTCTTGGTGTTTTCTTCAAGAAATAAAATGCTAATTTGACCTATACATTTGTTGAGCAATTTTAAAAATAAACAAATCTTGAGAAAGGGTATGGTAAAGCGGTGCCTCTATCGTGATTGTAATCAGCTGCCTATTCAGTATGGAAAATGTTTTTAAACAGCTCTTACAGTCATTACTCAGAGCAGCTCAGAACATTAAATCAATACCATTCCCTCTTTACACCATGTCATAAAATACAAACTGTTTCAATTTTTTTGACTCCTTTAAGGCATCAAAAAATATCAAATGAAGGTGTGAAAAGTCTTTTACTGAAAATGCACCAAATCTAGAAAGTCATATAAGGGAATCTCTGTTCATTTAGTGAATAAGTATTTAAAACCTTACAAATTCACAGTTATTTGTGTTTGTATTCAAACTGTGACTCCAAGTTATTTAGCAGGGAGATATTGAATTGGAGCAAGTTTTGCATTATATTGTGTTTATAATCTAAATTATTCTGTTAATTCATTTCTTGATGCCCTATTTCCCCTTTAAATTGGACCTTGATGTCAAAATGAGGACTGTTATTTCCCAGTGCCACACTACGTTCATCATCAACGCCGAGTAAACAAAGAGCTCTTATTGCTGCCGCCGTGCTCAGCTTCAGTCTACAACTTAAGAACTGATCCTATTCCATTTGCATTTCAGCACATCAAAGGAAGCAATTACCTTTGCTATAACAGAGCCCTCTCAGAAAATCATGTATTGATTGCTAATTAGTGCTTAATGAAATTGCAACCAACCAACATAAGGAAGTATAATTATGTTTTGTGATTAAGCTTTCTGCAAATGTACATGCAGAATTTTTATTTCAAGCGTTTAGGTGAAGAGCCCTCACCGGAAGGATAAAGAGGGGATTCAGTTATTGGTTTCCGTGGTTTTCTGCTCCAGTTCCACCAGATACGTGTTACATAAGGTGGCCCATTGCATCTCATCAGCTCGTCCTCACTGGATGGAGCTGCTTTTTTCTGCTGGAGCATGTATGTGACAAAGGTGGCATGAATCGAAAAAAAAGTAATAAAGATAATACAGACTGAATTTGCAACAGTTTTGATACCACATTGTTTTAAGTATGCCACTAAAAACATGGATATTTCCTCACCTACATCCACTGTCAAATGCTTTGTTCCCATTATTGCAAAACTGTTGTCAAATTTGACATTGGTGTTATGGTTTTTGTGTACTTCCTATGAAGTATCTGCTCCCTCTTTTGCTGTATTTTCAACAGAATGACAGTTTAGTTAAACTCAAACATGCAGGACGGAAAGTAGGACTTTATCCAACAGAATCTCGCTAAAGGAAGTAAAAGCCCTGAATACAGATAAACAGAGACATAATAGGGGATAACAGCTGCTCACCAGCTCGCTAACAGGACTGCCTCAGTCCTCCACTGCTGCTCCCAGTGGGTTGTGGGCAGGTCTACAGAGGTGCCCTCCACTGTCTGAGCCTGTTGGTTCCCCAATCAATAACTCTACGCCTTGCTGGTGAAATATGGGACCAGCTTGGAGCTGGTAGCTTTCCAAATTAGAAGCGCTTTGGTGAAAAAAATAAAACTTGCTACAGATGGATGACATTTCCCCTAGCATATACAGGGTGTCATCTGAGAGCAATAGCACGGTGGTGGGATATATATCTTGTAGTTGCCTTAAAAAATATAAAAAGTCAAAGCTTGACCAAGCTGCACACTGATGTATTTGTTTACATAAAACTTATTTTTTATGTAGTCTTTAAGTATAACTGATGGAATCGAAACATACAACTCTAAATCAGTCATGTTTATCTTTCAATACTTGTGAAAAGGACTCACTCTTAGGACAAAAAGTGACAAATTCAACATCGTTCTCCATAAAAACACTGAATCGCAAATGGGATTGCCTCAAAATGTATTTGTCCACCCCCATACAAGTTTATTCTTTTTTAGCTTTTTACTGGTATTAAAATGTTTCAGATCATTATAAAATTTTAATACTAGACAAACATAACCTGAGTTTATAAAACAAGCTTTTTAAAATATGATTTTATCTCTTAAGGGAAAAAAGCTATCTAGTCCTGCCTTACTCATGGAATCAAGAAACCACTAAAATAGAAACCATTTGCAAAATGAAGGTCTAAAAGAACTCCCAAAAGCAACAATTATACCTGCACTTTTTGATAACTAGGCTGAATTAGAATACAAGTAAGATTGGACCAGTTACCATCATGAACCCAGTTGTATCCTCTGGTATTTATTCTGTAAATAGCAGAAAATCTTATATTTTGCACCATGCAATGTTAATAAAAGACTGGAAATGGAAAGTGACAGGGAACATTTTAAGGCTTGGTTCCTTCAGGCGTCTGAATTTTAGCGTCCAGTCCTGGAAAGCCTGGCTAAAAAAAGAAAGTGCATCGTAGCCAGAATATTAGGACATGTTATACCAATGGAATTGATTTTGATCTGAAACAGATCCTGTAACACTGAAAAGATTAAATGAATATGTCTTTCTTTTTCTACTTCTAAGGCTTAAAGAGGAAGATTTACAACACTGAATAATGACAGATGTCAACAGAGAAGCAACAACTAAGAAAAATAATCTTCAAAGCCAAAATGATAGCAATGATACCTTGCAGGTGGTTGAGATGATCAATACTGTGACAAAGCTGGCAGTCAGACCAACAAGCTTCAATAAAGTTCAAAGAAAGTTGAGATCAATACTACAAATAGATGGCTAGTCACAGGAAACCAGTGCGGGTGGTAAGATGCCTAAGCTCTAAAAGAAAACTTGACTGAATCACATCAAGTGATTATTTGGCATTTGAAATTTCTTAAGTCAAAGTAGCGGATTAGGTGGCTTTAATGGTGGTACTGGTTAGAAATGGCCATTGCTTCTGCTCAGAAAACAAGATAACATTAAGTTTGTTCACTATTGTTTGGAAAAAGTAGCAAAGGAATCAAATGATAAGTTGGGAATTAAAGAACCAAGTTGGTCTCCTTGTGTAGAAAAGGTTGTTGTTTACGCCAAGGGTCTAGATAAATGATGGGAAAAAATAAGTTGGAGGATTAGAAAATAGTCCACAAATAAGTTTGCTAATATTTTATGTGAGGTTTGTCTATAGCTAGGGATTTAAAACAAGCATGATCAATCAAAGGCTGGAAGGCTGGGCAGTAAATCGGATTACTGTGTACATGAACAAACTGGACATTTAATGTCCTTCAAGAACATCAAGTAGAAAAATTTTATTATTAATGAGGATATCTAACGATATCTCCAACTCCTTAAGTAATGCTTAACACCAAAACTTTAAATTGAGTAATTTATGTGGTAATTCAGACCTGCAGTTCAGAAACGTACAAAGATTCATTAAATTGGGCTGATTCATTGTGCTTACCAATTCAGAATGTTTATAGCAATTACATAGACAACATTGGTTGTTTTGTTGCAAAAATTAAACATTTGAGCAGAAAATATTGAGGGATAAATGCAAAGAAACCAAGATTCATCCTGCTTCTGCAGCTGCCAGATGAGCAGCCTGATCCCCACCCTAGGGGTCGTTGAACAGCACATAACAGCAGGCGGTGGCACTTTTATTACCTATAAATTATTCCCAAGCAATGTCAGCGATCATCCGTTCATTGACGGGCAGAAAAGTGCTGCTAAGCTTAGGATTCTCTCGGAGCTGCTGGATGAATAAGTAAATGACAGAGAGAGAAGAAAAACTATCTTGCTGATGGGGCCAAGAGGACCTGTCAGACCTCAAGAAGAACCACCGAAGGTATGTCGCCATCTTGAGTCACTGTTAAGAGCCACTGCTTGCTGTGAGTCATGTTTATATTTGGATTGGGGAGGAAGAGGAGCAACCAGGCGAATAACGCACATCACCTTCCCCAGTGGAAGCATTTGGCTGTGTGTGGGAGAGAGAAAGAGAATATTTGTGTCTGAGCCTGCGATCCACAGTCTGACCTAGAAAAGCAGCAGCACCAATCAGGAGATTCAAGGCAGTTGGGCAACACACTCCACGGTATAAATAACTTGAAGTGTGCCAGTTGCATGCATAATTACAAAGCACTGAAGCAGAAGCGTGGAACCTCCATTTCTCCTCACTCTGACTTAAACATAGCTTGGACATTGTAAGCTCCTGTACAGCAGGTGGGGCTACAGCATCTCAGAGATATTACAATTGGAACTGAACAAGGAATGCATGCAGATTAAGGCCAATATAGAGTCTGCCTTAACATTAAAACAGGTCTTTTATTTTTCAAGTGCTGCAAAAAGCTGTTAATGTAGAGGATGGATGCAACTCATCAGCATGTCATCAAAGAGGCATTTAATGCACACTATTTGAGTACTAAATGTATTTAAAACAAATCTTGCAATTATATGTATTTATGCAAGAACAATATAAAAACTGAAAAAGCACAGGCACACACCATTTCAGAAGAGAACATGCTTGTGTCCCAAACTGAAACTATTATATTGTCAAAAAGATAAACTTATGTTAGTTTCTCATGAAGGCATTTGTGCCCATTTAAAATCAAAGTAATTAGGGTAATGGAACAGATATCGCAACAAAAAAAAAGCTCACCTATTAAAAACATGACTTGAATGTACAAAAATGTGTACAGACAAACTTAAAAAGGTGTTTTAATTTGCAAAAGTACAAACATTATCAGCACCAAACTGGGGGAAAATCTGACCACGTCATTAGAAAATGTAATGACCTGCAGAAGCAAAGGATGCTCCGACCTTTTACCGCTTCATTTGGAGCCAAACGAACAGCAGGGCGGCCGGGAGGAGGAAGAACAGCATGCACCTTAAATTTGTCATTATTCTCCTGCTATTCCAAAAATCCTGCTTATTCTTTAAAGAGTTATATGGATGTTGCATGAGAATGTAAAACTATTCCGATGTGTATTAACAACAAAACATCGACAGGCACTAAATTACTCCAAAATCCTGTCACAGAACAGAACCATGTATGTACTCTTATTCCTACAATATTAAAATTCCTCTCCAATGTGTGTAGGATTAATCAATGCTCACATATTTACTGTTCTTTTGTTCTGATAAATATTTTTGTTTGAATATTTTCTTCCACCTTACACAGAAAACCAAACAAGTGAGCAAAGCTTGAGGACGGTTGTCCAAGTGGGCTATAAAACAAGCAGCGTCAGCCACACCAGACTTGTAATAATAAAGTCAATGTATTTTTTTTAACTTAACATAAAATCATGCCGTTACCAAGACAGACATTTATTTTAGGGTATTCACACATTATTAACGGAGGTGCAAATTAATAAGGACGGATCTGCAGATTCAAAGCGTTTGTTCATAGTTTGACTGATCACAGCTTAATTCTCCCTCCTCATGCGTGTCTGTGATTCAGGGTGTGTAAATAGTATCAATCCATATCCACTTTAGTAGCATATGAGTCCTTTGGTTTCAATTCCTATAAATCTATGAGGAAAGGATGAGCTGTGCACTCTGACGTTCATCAAGGCTGATAAGCCCAACAGTTTCAGACATTCTGGAAGCACTGATTCCCATTTTAGAAATACTGGGCTATATTAGACATGCTTATTTGGCTCTGGTCTCTGTTTGGAGCACGCATGCTTGTTGTTCAATACAATGTATTAACGCTAAGTGAAGGAAATGGATGCCGGCAGACTGCACTCACAAACAAGCATACACATGGGGTGGAGTGTAGCTCTGCCATCAAGCTGTATTTCCAAAACCACACTGTTACTCGGTGCTTCGTGGTTTTAGCTTTTTGAACATAAAGAAAACAATGGCACAACAATTCTGGTCAGCAACAACTGCAGCATTCCCCTCATCTCACCCACTGGTTCTTATGCTTCCAGGGGCCACATGTGAATTTATATGAAGTGCACTGCACAGAGAAGTGAGACAAATTTATTCTGCTCATCAAATATAGAAACATTTGTGTCTGCTAGATGAATGACAGCTTTTGAAAGCTGTTGCTATATTATCTCGGAGAGATTTGCCTGACAGAGTGAGGATAATTACCACATTCATCTCTATAATCAGAGATTTTTTGTGCATATTTTAGAAAATAAAACAGGCATTTTAAAAAATGTCAGTTTACCAAAAAATGTTCTTATGCATATTGTCATTGTTAATATATTTAAGCAGTTTTCTTCCATGTTAAAGCAGCTAATGTGGGCAAAGTAAGAGTTTCTATAACAATCTTCTTTAAGGTTTATCATAATACAACATTAGAGAATAACAAAAAAAAAGAGATTTCAGCCTTTCTACTCATAAGTTTTCAGCTCAATCATGCTGTTTCTAAGGCAGGCTAAACATCATTTTCCCAAAAAGTGAAGACGAGGTCCAGGCTTCGTTAATCAGGGGAGATTCCTGGTGGTCTAGATGGGCTTTTGGGTCCAGTTATTTTCATTTCATTTCAAAAATGGAAAGCTCTTCTCACTAATCAATAAAAAAAACTTATTGCTTCTGATCAGCCCATCAGCTGGATCTTCATGGGAGCTGGCTATCTCTTGCGTCAGATGTTTGCCTCAAAACTCAACATATCCAAATTTTTTAGGAAAATAGAAAATGAAGAATTTATCTTGTATGGAGGCCTGGGGAAACTGGATTAGCCTTCTTTCAGCCTGCTGAATACCAGTGTGCAGGAACAAGTGGATAGCACTATACCATATTCAAAACGTCTGGAGAGAAGTCTGTCCAAAATGCCACCATCTTTGGAATCTGATAAAACAGTGTGATAGCTTTGAAACATTTACTTTTAAAACACTGACAACCTCATCCCAGCATGCTTTTCAAACTAGTAAAAATATCTCAGACAGTTCAAGAGGGAAACCAGAATGGAGAACTGAGCTTGTGATCTATAAATATTTTTTGCCTTAGCCATTTACACCAACACAAGAGTAGTTCTTTTTAAATAAAAGGTTAAAGCCGCACTCAGTGGAGAAAAAACAAAACAAACTTTTCTCTCTTCTGTATTGTCAGCCACATGAATGGCATCCTTTTCACTAGTTTCCAAAGCGATGCAAAGTTTCCTATTCAGACTTATAAGCTTCATTTCTTCACTGTTGCTAAGCAACCAGAATATATTTTTCTCTTGATCTACTTCTTTTAATTTTGGTAATTCATTCTCTAATTATTAACAGCTATTTTAATTTTCCCCTACAACCAAATAATTTAAAGTTTAAGCTTGACTAGACATTGTGCACCCGAGACCATTTCTATGCAAAGAACTTTATTTTACGTTAAAAAACATCTGATTATCCGCTGTTGCACAAAAAGTGAAAAACCCCAGGAGCTAAAGGTTTTTGGCTGCTGGAAGACAACTTTTGATCAATTTCTCTCATCCTGCTGTCCAATTTGAATTATTTGCCATTATTTCAATTAATTTTATCAATATACTCCTACATCAGTTCTTTTTCTTTTTTGTGTATCTGCTCTGTCGTTTCAAACCTCTACTACAGCACTTAATCCATCTATCACAGGTTCAACTCAATGGAAATAAAAAGTTACTGTTACTTTTTGAAGTAACTTAAATAACCATTCTTACATTTTAAATAAACTATCATGTTTACTGTCACTAGTTATATTTTTAAAGTAACCCAAACCTGCCAAACAGCAGTCATAATTTCAGATGGGGCATTTATATAAATAATACATCATTAATCAAGACTGAAATTTTTATTCCTAAGGGATCTCCTTGCCAAGATTCCTCGTTTATTATAGTGTGATTATATCTGACTTATTTTCAACATGCTGTAAATAAGTCATATAAACGCCAACCTGCTTTCAATAGTGATCTCATTATCTGTAAGATGCTAATTTTCCTGAGTTTTTCCATGAAGATAATTCACATCACTTAAGTCTATAGCTCATCTTCTGTAGTATCAAACTCAACGTTTCATTCAGTAAATCAATAACTGTTCTTGTTTACTGGTTTTAAAAACCCAATGTGAATGTACACCAGGAATATAGGTCATTTGAAATCTCTAAAAATTATATAAAGCCACATTTAACTTCACATTAGTGACGGTGTGCCTGCAGAGGTCCGTTAAATTCCTAATTGAAGGGAAAAAGGTGAGCCACCCAAAGAATGCTGTTAAAAGTATGTTCAGACGACTGCCTTTGCTGCTCATCTTCCTGCTCCACTCTGCACTCCAGCCAAGTATTCTCCGTCCAAATAAACAACACCATGTCAGATTACTGCAGCCCATCAATCTCCGCTCATCCCCCAGAGTCCCGTAAGCAGATAAAAAGCTAATCAAACCCTTCACTGTGTAATTCATCATTGGCGTCTCCTGGATCCTTCATCTTCTGCTCCTTCCCTTGTTCCTGGCAACATGACTATTTCTTTGACAACTGATGCATTGCACCACTGACAATCTGACACAACATGTTTAATTTTGATATCCATTCCTGGTGCTACAATTTGTCATTTTATTTTTAAAGTTTGTCTGGATTTAAGTAAGTTGAAACTTAAAAAGAAAAAAAAACTGCAACCTGCTTTATAGCAACTGATTCATTAAAAAAAAGAAAATGATTAGAAGAAGTTTATTAACACTATTTTGGACTTATAAAAAAGCTTAAAAATTCACATTTAATACAATCTTTATTTAATCTGTCAATAACTGAGAAATGTATCCCTTTTGTACAACTTCTGCAATTAATATAAGAGTGTATATCTTTCAGGATTTCTAAATGATTTATAAATTAATACATGGTTTTGTGATTAAAATCACATATTAATCATGTATCATCATTTGGGAAAAAATTTAAACTAACCAGCTCAAACTTTGTCAGGGTACCTGGATATTAAGCATTAATTATAAGTCCAGATTCATTAGCTGGACTTATTTCAAGTCTCAGAGCTAGACTTTCATTTGCCTGCTTCAGAACATTCACCTTGTCTTCCAACCATTTGTGTTTAGATTTTGTTGTAGGCTTAGTGTCACTGACTTGATGAGGAATAACAGTCCTTTTCTACCATGTAGGAGGAGAAATCATTACTATTGATGGAGATGTAGGGCATGCTGAGGATAAAAAGGACCCAATTCATTATAGCAGCTGCCATTATTGAAGGTGTCCACTACAACAGTGGTGCAATCCTATTACTGCAACTGAATAAATTACAGATACGCCATGCATTCAAATTGACAGGGCAAAAGGTGGCTGATGCCAGTGAATCACTCTGATTTTGTATTTATGCTTAATGAATGTTTGCAGAAACGTTTGGCCGCTAACCTCAATGGACGCTCCGTAAAGCAGGAGGTGACAAAAAAATCATTTTATGGTGAATTAAAAAGAAGACAGGGCATTTTATGTTTGGCCACTGCAGAGCGGTCAAGTGATTCAACGGCATTTCATGGTGTGTTGTCTTTGCTCAATTTTAAAATCCACTCCAAAGAGCTCATTGCTGAAGCAGCAAAAGCTCTTGTTACTATGTTAGAACCACCTCGTGGATTTTATGATTTATCTATCGGCCTGTTAGAGAAATGCAATTTATTAAATGGAACAAAGGCAGCTCTCTCTTTGGCCCATTAGCTGATTTCTGCTTTAGAATTTAATTAATCTCGAAACAGTAGGGCATCATTTTGTTGAAGGTGTAATTCATTCCTTGTGGTTAGAGCAGCTGGAATGAAAAAATTTAAACTTTTTTTTAAAGCAAACATTATACGAGTTTGGAACAAGAAATAAAAAAATCTTGAAAGTGTATATCGGAAATAAATTACAAAAAGAATTTCCTTAAAATACCTTTTGACAGTTCATGTAGTTAGAGATGCAGTAGGTGACATTTATATAAAAAAACACTTTTTACATATTTAATAAAACTATCAAAATGTTCTGAGTTAATTTGTGAAAAACAAAATTAAGCTCTTTGGCTTTTCCTAGTGGTCCAATAGCCATTTCGAGAAATATATGATTTCCACTAACAACCAATCAGAGCCAGGAAGAATGTCTTAGCAGTGTCTATCATGCTCGTGTACTCACTGCAAACACCCTCCAACACACAGTGAATAAACAATTCTCAATTTGCTGCACATGTGCTAGCAGTGGAGTAAAAACCTAATGTTATAGTGAATCTCACGTGTTAATATTTCATGTTCTTGGGATTTGTAACGTGTGATTGTTCAAATTTTCAGACTGAGTCCACAGTTTCCTAAAAACTCCTTACTGCAGCCTTAAAGCATCAAAAATAAAAAAAAGTAAGACTTTATGCTGTTTCCATTCAATACTGCTATTTATTACAAAACCATTCCATGGTTGGATTTATCTGGATATAGTTGTGAGCTTAAAGCCCAGACACAATTAAAAATTAAAAATTCAATAATAAAAAAATAAAATACCACATTTGTAGAAGTATTTCTTTTCTCAGATGCAGATGAATTAATGCCAGCTACATAAAACTGCAGTGTGAGAATCCAGAATGTATATAATTTCTGTTTTACTGGCCTCTGCTCATTCCATTTATATCTGCAGAAAGAGGAAAAGCAAAGGGAGCATAAAGGGAGGAAGGACTTTCTCTGGAGAGATACACTTCAAACACATCCCCTGAAATTCTCCCTGTCTGTCTCTCTTTGTGTGCAAAAATGGAAATTTTGACATTTCTGTGGCCTTAAAATTCAGCACTGGGCACTAGGACTTTGAAACTGGTTTGTGTGGTTTGTTTGTTTTTTCATCTCTTCACAAAAATAAAAAACCTCCCAGAACATTTTTAACAACAATCTATTATCTAAAAAAATGCCACATGTATGGCCACAGAAAATGTATTATTCCAACTGCTTAATTTAGAATTATGCTAAACAGGTCACCGCTACTGGAAACACTTGCTTTATTTGAATGTTATAAATTCTTTAAGGATTGACTTGTGCAAAGACTTAGCATCTCTGTCCAGAGCTTTAGCAGTTTATCGATCACCTCAGGACCGACACCCGACAGAAACTGTCAGGTCTGCCATCTTAATTTTGTACACACCAACATATTTGCATGTTGAGCTCAGGTGAAATGGAGAAAAAGTATGTTTTATATTCGGTTTGGTAATTAATTTCGACATTTTTTTGTGTTGAGGTAGCATTTTCCTCACTTTGTAGATACAAATGGTTGTGATGCCTCAAGAGGAACAAAGGCTTAAAACATCACAAACCCAACTGTGTGACTTTGGCTTAGTCTGAACATCACACAGACCCTCAAAACATTCATCAGCTGAGAATCGTTCTGTTCCGCCATTTAAAAAAACGTCACGACTTTGATCTCGGAGCAATTTCCCTCTGGTCTCAAACTATATGGGTCCTTTCATCTGAGCAGTGGCTGAACGAGGAACTCCGTCTGGAAACAGGTGTTCCAGCTCTTTGATGTTACCCTATATTGGTCCAGTAGGTTCGGAAGCACGAAGTAATCGTGACCCTATTCTGGAAGGCCCAGAACTCGCTCATCTCCATCGCTCCCCTCCTTCCTCTCGAATGAAGCAGCCAGGTGCCAAAAATACTCACAGCTGTGTTGAATAAAACATCTGACACACTGACTCCCTGACTGATGGTGGGATAGAAGGAGCTGCCCATGAGACGGATACGTATGGGACTCGCTGTGCCCCCACACTCAGCTCATTACACAAGTTAATGACAAAGTTTAGGTGATTTTGGCTGCACATAAACTGCTTCCAGAGCTGTCCTGCTGGATGTGGATTTTACCTGGTTCTCCACAGCAGCATTGAAGATGCATTAATTCCTCAGCGAGTGAGAAAAATACATACACCGTCACCTTAAAATGATCATCAAAAAGCTTTTTTCTTTCCAAGTCCCTGAAAGCACCATAGGAAACCAGCTACTTCAGGCTAAAAACACCAAAACCTTCAGTTACTATTGAAATAAGATTTATCTGCAAGGCATTAGGACTAAACAGATAAAGTCCAGGAATCTATTATGCATTTAAAAGTTACAAAGGATTTATGTGTGTATGTATTTTTCTCTCTGATATTTATTTTGTATATGTGCAGTTAATTTGAATCATATATTGGGAATCACTAGTCTGCAGTATATTGTTCACCTGAAGAAATAGTGTTTTAGATTGATTTTTATTGTTATTAAGAGAAAATGTTGTATTTTCCTTTTGTACGTTTCTTTTTTCCGTCACCTCCTGTGACCAGGTGTGATACAAGGAAAGACAGAAAAGAAATGGAAACGGTAAATTTTACGACAGATACGCTGCTGCTAGCGTTACAGTGAGAAGTTCTAACAGATGACTATGCCTGAAGAAAATTTATGTAATTAAACATGTTGAAATATTACTTTAATTGTTTTTTAGTAAGAAAGGTGACAACTACTGAAAGTAGGCAAGATACTGTTAAAAAGCAGTATCAGTGAAAAATAATGATTTAGCCACAATATTGTAATAGAGTAATGCCAGCATTAATGAAGAATTTATATCTGTATATATTTTGTACTTTGAAAATTGACAGAAGCTTTTTATATTCTGCAAATTTTTTATGAAGATATAGATTCATGCAATTTATTTTGTTTTTGTTTTTGGCAGGAATCTGGGTTACCAATATATCCAATTAATTGCACCAAGAGTGTAGTTAATCCTTTTTCCTCAATTAAAATTAACTCTCAACTATGTAGCCAGTAATACTGTGAAATACTGAGTTTGAAAAGAACATATTAACATCATCATAAGATAAAGGAATTTCAAAAAGCTAGCTACAGTGGATGAATTTTAATTATTTAAATGTTAATTAGTTATTCTCTAATTAAAACTAAGCTTAACCCATTCATTTTTAGTAGATATTTTTAAAAAGTCTCAGCTACCTGAAGAGAAGAATGATTCTTTTAACAAATACATTCCTTACAAATTGCATATGTTAAACTGCAGCACATATAATAACTTACCAACAGTCCTTATGAGTTTTCAGCTACATTGTCTTATCTTTGATTTGGTTTATTTTCAAGTAATAAATGCATGTTGGTTGGACCTGCAACCCATATGCAAATAATGTGGTTTAGAAACAGCGCTGTGTTGCATCATCTCAATGTGTCATTTCCAAGAGACAAACCATTTATTTAAAGCTGACATGACCTAAGAAAGATTTAATCTGTGAAAGACTCTTTTAGTCTTTCAGAGATGAATCGAGAGTCAGTTATTTGGATCCAGTCACTGGCACAACACCAAAGCCCCAGCGTATTTAGCGACATATTGATTCAACATTTAAAAGACTGGTTCACTGGCTGTATCAGATTACACGAGCCGCTGCCCCCTTTAAGCCTCTAAACAACACCAAATCCTCTTTTGAATAACATCACAGGAGAAATGTCAGTCTCAGAAACAAGAGTTGGGGAAATCATGATCACAATCAACTGGATCTTTACTAATTCACAATCCAAAGTTGATCCTAATTCTACAGCAGTCAACAAAAAGGGGTCTGCAGTTATATTTGTCCTGCAACAATTTAAGGTTGATTGGTGAAGCAGATTGAACAAGAAAACCATAAATTAGCCTCAGTTGGACAATTTGAAATGCTGTGATTTTGTGCTTCTTTCAAAGCTCCAAAACATTCATTTAAAGACCATCCATCAAATTCAGTGAACCAGAATCTGCTCAGCACTTTCATGTTTTCCAACCAAATCTCTCCAAGTGTGTGCAGTGAAAGCTTCCAGAGAGAGAGGCCTATGTTCAGAGCAGCAGGGAATGAGATGACAGAGAGAAGATGGAATGTAGAGGGAGGGTAAACAGAGAGCCATCTAGTGGGTAGTGACCCCAAAAGCTGGATGATGGAGTCACGAGTCACTGACTGTTTACTGTACGCAACATAGGGGGACATCATTTACAGGTGCACCACTGATGCAGGGTCAATCAGCAGCTGGTGATTTGCAGGAGGGAGAGTATGCTCTCCTGGGAACACAGCAAAGAGCTTTCTGTAATCAATGAGATACAGAGAGGACAAAAAGGCTGGGATTAAGTCTTTCCAAAATAAGACTCCTAATGTTTTCAATTAATTTTTCCTCACTTGACTAGTCAGGAGTGAACTGCTGATCCAACTACCGTATTGTATTTTTGTTTTTTCAAATTATATTGCAATTTGTGTTAGCAAAATTGAAAACCATGTGCACCAAAGTGGAACTAAAACCAATTAAGAGATGTAAACAGGTCTTCAGAAGTGAAGTGTTTTAGTAGTTATGCCCTTTATGCCACCCAGTTTTTTATTCACAAAGCTATTCAAGGGTGAACGGTTTGTGCAACATTTTGAAAAACAGATTTCAAAGTTTCTAAATTGCTTTACAAAAAATATTCATGCCTCTTGATATATTTTTTTTAAATTTAGTAATATTTGGAGCACAAACTATAATTCATTATGGATTTTAATGCGTTAGACCCACACAAAGTGGTACATAAATCATAAGTGCAGTACAAAGATAAAGAGTTTTATTATGTTGTGTATCAGATGTGTTTCTTACAAATTCAAGCAATATTTTGTAGACTCGTATTCACTAGAACTACAGACACAAGCCTTGTGAGATATGTCTCTCCTGGGGCTGCAACATCTTTAAAGTATGCAGACAGTTAAAAAGTACTCGGTCACTCCACCAACCTCAAATCTGAAGCATTCACACGACATTTGCAGTTTAAAATACACAGAAACACTTTTAAACCTCTCCAAAATCTCAACTAAAATAATAAAATAAACTCCACAGATTCAGTCCTTATTCTTGAAGTTGATGGCAGAAGGCTTGCATGATGCGCTCTGCAATACACAATTTATGCCTGATGCATATTTGTCAGTGGCTGCCTCTTCATTAACAACATTTAGGAAATGAATATGAGGAAATCCATCATAATTATAACTAACAATCAGCACACCCTACAGTGGCTGCAAAGTCATAATCTCTTGGAATTTGCATATGCAATTAGTGTAAGCTTCAAGTACAAGGATGTGATTGACAGAATTTGAATGTTTCAGTCCAGATGGAGGAAAATTTCACAATTAAATGATGGTAAACTTTCAGCAAGTTCTTCTCTGCAACTTTCTGACCACACTCTGCTCCTTCAGGGGTTGACCTTTCTATAACAGAGGTGCCCAAAATGCTGAATAAGTTCAACCCTTTTTGTGTCTGCCTCAAAACATCAATCAATTCTTTGACTGTACAGCCGAGGTTTGGAGATTTTACTGTGATAAATGAAAAGCGAAGCTGCCAGTCTGACAGAATCTAATCTCTGAGGATGCATTCCAGTTTTGCCCTCGCTCACATCCTCCTTTTTTGACATCCTTCAAGGTCACCTATCTGACTGTGGAGTCAAAAATCAATGGTGGAACAGGGTTAGCAGTTAAAGGTCTTTAGTGAATATCTCGCTATAAATGCTGAACATGATGGGACTGCTAAATTTCATCATAAATTCAGGTCCGAGCCGTTTCCAGGGAAAGGAGCATGTCAAGGTAATGAGTTAATTTAGGAGATAAGGAACAGCAAATGTAATCTCCAGAAATTTCACCTGCAGCTAAATCGCTCTTTGGGCCTGCAACTGCAAAGTTGCTGCTTATCATGACAGTTTTAGCTGAAGCTTCTTTACAGAACTGTAAACAAGGATAATCATCCTCTCAAAATATAGTAAAGTTTCCCAGGAGATCCACTGTAAAGACCCCATTAAACCCTCTTGTGTGAATAATAAAGAGAGCCCGTTTCAACTGCCTCAGCTTGAGCAGCAAGGAGCACGAGTCAAACAGCTTAAGAGAGTGCAACCGTTTCTGCCTCCATCCACAGAGGCCAGACTAGCCATTAAAACAGCATTATATCAGATTTAAGCAGATGCCTAGTTATTATCCTCTAGAGGGCCGGACTGGCCCCATGGTGCTGTAGTAATGAGTGTTTTTTTCGTCTGACTGGGTGGACATGTTTGTCCCGAAAAAAAGGGGGTTTGGTGCTAACAATGAACAAAATGGACCTCTAAGCCTCCACATTTGTCTTCACAGGATATTTTAGAAAGCAGAGAGATTATTACGCACAAGGGTGAATAAAAAGTAAGCAAAAAAACAGATGGTTGTAAATCCAGACCACTTACTGTTCTATCTCTCAAGCTTTTAAGCAGCAGTATAATTTGATGGTTTTATTCTTCCTTGATGAGCATTAAATTAGTACAGCTTTCTGTGGCACCAGTACAAAAAAAAGAAATGCTACCACAGACTAACCTTTATTTTGATCAAATATAATAGAAGCTTTGTAAGGGACCGGATGTGGTGTCTCATTAAGATCACTCTGCCCATAAACCATGTGAAAAAGCACAAATGATTATTGCTTCATAAACTTATCATACATTAATTTACAACATTTACGTTAAATAGAGACAAACCTATGAAAGATGGCACCTCAAATATATATTTTGCACCCTTTGCAAAACTTCCCAAAAGCATGCAGATGGCTGATGTTTGCAGTAGTTGGTGTACAATATTATTTTTTTTCTGTGAGGAATGATAGTAGTAGCATTATGCTGTGGATCTGTTTTATTGCTAGTGCTCAACATTAAAAAGGCAAATGAACACAAGGAAGACTATGTGAACTTTCTAATTTTGGAATAATTGGATGTTTTTATAGGTCAATGATTCCAAACACATCAACAGTTTTGTAAATAAATAAAATGGGTTATTATCGAGTTTCTATATTTTTTTTCTGAAAGCCCTGACCTCAACCCAATCAATAAAAAGAGAGTTCAAATATCCACCCAGAATAATAGAAGCTTGCTGGTCAGATGCATCATGCTAAGGAACATTTATTTAAATGATAGTGGGTGTTTATGAAAAGATTTGGGCTTATATTTAAGCTTGGACTAGAGAAAATCCAAAATAAAATTCTCATTTTTGAATTTACTTGAAGCTGTAAAATCATTCCACCCTGGAATAAGAACAGCAATATAATGTATGGAGCCGGAACAGTACATATAAAGTGACAAATACTGGTTGGTGTTTTATGTATGAATAGTTTTAATAAACTAGTCTGGGGATGTTAAGTCAAAATTCTGCAACTAGTGTATTTTAAAGTAATCTCTCTGCAATGCTATACTCTGCAGAAGCTAGAGAGACACTGAAATAAATACAGACTCAAACATTTACTGAAGTAGATGTGTAAAGTGGATTAAAAAAAATTCTCTCCTGTTTTTTATGGGGCCATTCATGAACTGAGGTGTTACTTTAGCTGTGGAGTCCCTTAGGTAAAGACAACATTGCTTGTGTTGTTTCAATTTTCTAGCATCTCAAGAAGAATCTAACAGGGACAACCTGACAAAGAACGATGTTCAACACTTGCATGTGTCAGCTACAGTAAAGCCCTAATGGGTGAGGAAGAGCATGATGGTGGGGGGTGGGGGTGCTGGCTGGCATGACAACGTACAGCAGGCAGAGGACGTGGTTGCCATGGTGACAAACAAGGATGTTTGCATCAGAGGAAAATCTCAGCAGTCCGCAGCGGAGGGCACACATTCCACTCCACTGACAGTGACGAAGAACAGTCAGGGCTAAAGATAGTTTAAAAATAAGGTGTGTTGGGCAAGATGCATCACTCCTTATTGCTTCCAACAAAAGGTTGTGAGACACACTATAGAGGACTCCAGTCTAATGGTAAACCAGGGATGACAACATTAATGGCAAACCCTACCTCACTGTGTTGGATTGAAAAATTAAATCATCACCACTTAACGATATTAAGCCTGCAACACTGATTATGAGCATTTTCATTTTTGGTTTTTAATCCTGCAGTAAATTTAATGAGCATGCATGACCTTGATTGGTTGAAAAACAATAGAGAAATGCAATGTACTCAAATACGCTGCTGTCTTTTGACAAACATCCACTCAACTGACAGCAAAAAGGGAACCAGAATGCTCTGCATGTCTGACAACTACACTTCATGCTTCTCAAATCTTGCTGAAATTATTCCGACACATTTTTAATCCATCAAGGTCATTTATATCTTGGACCGGGTGGTGCTAGGGCAACGCTGATTTTAATTGCTTTCTTACTCCATCCCATCACGGTCATTTATTTTGTACAAACGCTGCTGAGTGTCATGTTGTTTCATGACTAACACATCCTCCAAGGGGGCCCGAAAGCTGCAAGTTAAGTGAAGCGGAGCCAAGAGGCAACTTAGGACGTCGTTGAATCCGAGTCTCCTGGCGGAGCTGACATATTCCAGAGACACTGAATACTGACAGAAAAACAGAAATTACCCTTTTCTGCCTTGGGTGACATTCAGTTTCTGGTGATGATAGATTGGTATATGTGTAATTTTGCTCAAGGTGTGCCTTTGTTCACCCTTTGTGATATTCAGCACAGATTACTTAATTCACCTAAAATTGAAGCCATTATCATTTTTATAAACTCATGAATAAAAGCTTGAAGATTGCACAGAAGTTTCTTACAACCCAGGCTCATCTCCTGGTTGACAGGTGCCTTACTGACACAAAAAGAGCAAATCAAATAGAGACAAATTATAATCAGGACCGTTTTCAGTCCACAAAAACAGTTTGTTGGTATCATTTCAAAGAAACATTGAGTGTGTATTGGGTTGATTGCACAGGAGAGAAAGAAAAGTAGCATTCCGAGGAGCAAAACCAGACAAAAGACAAAATAGGAAAAAAATAAATTTTGTAGCATCTAAAATGTAGAACAAAGGAGCAAAAATACTGGACAGTGCCTTGAAAAAAACAAATATAGTGTAATGTCTCAGGTAGCATTGCAGAAAAGATTTTCTGCAAGTAATTTGGAGAATCGTTCAACAGAAAAATCCACAAATAAGTGAATCTGTGAAAACCAGAGGGTCTACTACATTGGGTTTTAATTATAAATATACAGATGTAGTACAATTTTTAGAGTAGGCTGCGTCAGGAACAAACTAAAATAATCTGTATTGGATTTGTTTTGGTAAATATACAACTCAATATGTGAATTTTCTCAACAGGATTTTGAAAATAAAAGTGTCAATGAAGGTTTGAAAGTGAAGCTATTACCATTTTCAGATAAGCTCTATTACCACTCGCACCTAATTACTGCTATGACTACAGGCTGATGTTTGTGTCATTCAATAGCTTAAATTTGTGTTTACAATTACAGAGAAACTATTCAATATAGCAGTGTGTAATGTGTGATTACCCTAGAGTTTAGTAAATGCATCTGTAAAATGCTTGTTGGCTGCATCTGTGGTAGTTGGTTGGGTTCTTACTGAAATTACACTCCAGAGCTAAGGTGACACAACCTGCTTGATTTATAAATTCACTGAGTAGTTTAAGCAGGTGAATTATGCGATACCCCTTCATATCTCCATAGCAGAGTGTGGATGAGGAAGAGACGGAGAGCATTTTTAAGGAGCCTTATTACATTCATGAGACACTCAAACGTGCTCCAGGGCTGATTTTTTTATACTGCATGCCCTTCAGCAATAATTAATCCACTCTTTCACGGGCAAAAGGGACAGTTCACCCACTACGTACAGGCAAGACTGGAGGCTCTATGGGACCAACATGGAGAAAAGAGGCCAAGTTATTGTCCCTTAGCAGCCTCCATACCCCCAGATGGTATTTATCTCCAATAACTTCCTCAGGGAGCACCGTCGGGCAGCAGTGGGAGAAATACTACGGCTGCAAGATGCATTTTCCCAGGGCTGAGTATGAATCAGGATATTAAAAAGTTGTAGGAGGGCAAAAGCAATTTCCTGCTAAAGGGGATTTTGAAATTACAGCTCTCACATTGGCAGTCTTACCATTAAAATTATTTTCTCATTCGTACCTATCACAAAACACCTACCTCCCTGCCACCACCATTACCGTACATATATACCCAAGATAACGTCTGTCAAGGAAAGTCTGTGACAGACAGTCACAAGGAAACATGGACCATCTTGACAGAAGTCTATTTAATAAAGATTTCTCTTTGCATGACAGACCTGAGTCATATCATTGTAAAATATGACTAAACTCAGGGCCCACTTACTGAGAGAAACTAATTAAGCATGTAATTAGTCAGTAATTTTGTAAACTATTTCTGAATCTCCAATTAAGATATAAACCAGTTTTTAAGAGGCCTTTCAGAAAGTCCAGGTTGTGATTTCCTGTCACATAGAGCTGACCGTTTTCCTCCAGATGATGCATAAATTAAAATGCAATAACATGCAACTGGAAGACTCAGCTTTTGTTGCTGATAAAACAAAGCATTTGTGTGTTCTGTGCAAATGAGAGAACCACGACCTTTGTTCTTTTGTGAGGAGAGGCCCATCCACAGAGGGCTAAATCGAGAGGCTTTACACCATGAGACTGCACACCGTCACATAAGCAGTATGATGAAGTTAGCTTAGAACCAAAGCTGTCCTCATTGCTAATGACCAAACAATGCAAGAATTTGGTTCTTTAGCAATTGTTGCGGTTAGTGACATTACTACTAATCCCATTTCTTTTTTGTTTTGCTTTTTTAGCAAGAATAAAGGTTAGTCAATACAAAATGTAAGAACCAGTATGTCAGCCTCTAATTGTCAGACCTTTGGAAATGACCCACCTGAACGTAACAGACATACAAAGACGCTTGGTGATTCTGCACCCTGTTTAAATTAAGACTTCCTCACTCGTTTCTGCTCTGTCTGAATGCATGTGCTTGAGTTTTCCATTCACTGACACCAAACTGTGATAGAAGTCCGTCATGAACTGATTTTGGGTCAAACACTGGGAATAAGGAAAAGCATTCTACAGTTTAATGCGTGTTTTCTGTCCAATTGAAACAAGTTTTGATGCATTTTGAGGTAACTCTCCAACCAAAACACAGCATTGTTTCCAAGTTTAAGCTAAATTTAACCATTAAGCAACACTAAAACCAGTAAATAAGTTTAGTAAAAACGTAGATTTTAGTCTTGAAGTCCAACTTGCAGTGTCTATATCAGCAGAAAAGAGATTTTCAGACCAAAAAATAAACTTCCTGCAGGCTATGCTGAAATCAGCAGCTGCTCTCATGGTCAAGCCAAATGCTTCTGGACAAAAATGTCTCATAATCAGACAGGACAAAGATAAAGATGTTTGGCAACAATGTCAAAAAGAGGACCAGTCAAAGTTAAACATTTAAACCTAAAAACACCGTCAAGCATGGTGGTGACAGCATGTGGAATAAATATAACTTCCAACAAACTTTATGTTAAACTAACAGCTAAATGAGTCAAATGTTGATAAACAATCAATCATCAAAACTAGTTTTGGGATGAAAAAAGCCAAAACCAGCCTGATCACCACTGAAAATGAGAAACTACACTAGAAAGTCAGCCTTTCCATAAGAGTAGTAAAATATCTAACAATAACTACGGCAGAACTTTGTTAAATGCAGCATAAAAGTGTGTTTGGTCAATATGCTTAGTTTAGTGTCAAATAAGCAAATGTTACTATAATAGTGACTCTGCGGGGATTTGTGAAAATCCAAATTTAATGTTGGGATTTTCTTCATCTTGTTTAAAAATGTGGGGCAGATGGAAATACTTAAAATGAACCTGAATGTCTTATTTCTGTTTTGCAAGCTAAATTAGACTTATTGAACCAGTCCAAGAGTTTGGAAAAAACAAATCACATAGAAATTAATAACACATTGATCACAATACAGTAACAAAAGGACACCTGCGTAATCCTTTGATGCTGTGTCATTCATTGATTTTCTACTTCAGCGTTAATGATGATGCTGATCAAAGTGAAATCAATCTGATGTAACATGAATGTACATCTTTTCAGAGGACAATCCTAGAGATGCAGTGCAAATCATGATTCATGAACCAGCGTGGCTCTCAGTGTTACTGTCCGAGCTCACAGACACCCACTACCAAATGGCCACACAAGGTCACACCATAACACACATTCTATTTATATCCTCCATTTTATATTGCTCTCCAGTAGAGAGAAACACTCCACTCTGTCCTACAATACCGATGCTTCTTCACTCTTCTATCATCTGATAGAGTCATCATAATTGAGGGTCTCCAGATAAATGTAAAGTAAATCTGGCAGATGCCCTTTCATCCTGACGGCCTTTGGCTTCTCGTGAAAAGTTCACCCTCGATAGCTCATCCGATACAAAAGGTTAGCGCTGTTTAAACATCAGGCTTGAGACTTTGGGTTCCGAAATCCTCATTAATAGCTCACTAACAACATCACAGCTCCCCAGGCGACAGCCGAGTGGCCACTTGACTGGAAGTCAACATCTGCTTCTACGAATGATATACAGCACCTGGCTAAGGAATTAGAAGCTTTTCCGATGTTTTCATGTTTTGTTGCACTGGATCTACAAATCTGTATTTAGAATAAATATTTCCTATTCAGATGCTATGTTTCAAAACAACACAAAGCAGTACAAAATTAAGAAAAAGATGCCAGGCTTTGACCATTTTTTTTAAACAACAACTCTAAAAATCAGGGTGTGAATTTGTTTTCTGAGTTAATACTTTGTACAATCGCTACATAAAAACTTTATTAGGCTCCATCTCCACCAGGATGTCCATCAAAAGTATTAAATTATAGCCCATTCTCCTTTGCAAAATAGTTCAAGCTCAGCCAGACTGGAAAAGGAGAACCAGTGAGTAATTTTATTATTCCTTTGCCACTTTTGATTTTTATTATCTGCACAGAACCACAGTACAGAACTATGATCATTAACTCAGTTAATCTGGTCCACGACCACCAGATATTTTTTTTTAATTCTTTTTAAATTGACAATATTTAAACGAATTGAGAACAAAAAACAATTTACTCAGCATAATGATGCCAACAGTGTTTAAAGACACAGTTCTATCTTTCTTTCAAATGCAGCGTTCCTGCTGTCAAAACCAGATAAATATATGAGAATAAAGTAATAAAATTACTTGAATAAAGTTACAGTATTAACAGAACAAATCCTGTGAATTAAGTCACAACATTAAGAGAATAAAGTTGTAATATTATGACAAGTTAATCTTGTAATATAACTTTATTCTCATAATTTCATAACACCATTCTTGTAATTTTATTTTTTTTATTTTCTTAGCGTCAAATAAGTTCAGACTATTTTTCCTGATGTTCCAAGCTTTCTATTTAGTCTAGTCAGGTGAGATTTACAAATGGGGTGTGGCTTGATATAATTTTTTTGCACAAATTTATCTTTCATTTTATGTTTGTTCAACATTCTCTAAAAACCCATTACAGCTTAATCATACATAATTTAGTAAAACTGAACATTATGAAAAACATCAAAGTGTGTTAAGAAGCAATGCAGCATCTATCTGAACACAGACTGTTGGATTATGAAATAGAGCATCTGTAGAAGGTCCAGTGAGTACGTAAACGTACGTTCTACCTGGGGAAACAAGCTGTGGGGTCATTTAGATTTAGGTGATGGAAGCACAAAGTGTTGCCTTGCTCACACTGTCTTCATCACCTGGTAACAGACTGATTCACGGGAGGATCCTGCCTTAACGTAGTCACAGCAGCAGGTAATACTGCAACCGAAGCCCCCTCCCTAACACCGGCTGATCATGCTTTCAGAGTTATTAGGTAATCTGGGAGAAGAGGGTGATAGGCCATCTGCCTTTTAACGACTCCTAGTTGAACATGCATGGCAGTCACCATGGATTTGCTTGACGTTGTTTGCACAGACTCTGGAGAGACTCGTTCCATGTGCACTGTGCAGTAGCCAATCGGCACTCCATCAGTAAAACCTGTGGGAGGTGATAAGCCTCCTTTACAGCAAGGGGGGGTTCCCACCAATCACAACAATGGCAGAGATCCTGGGTAACCAGCAGAACCAAAGTGGTATTTCAATCTTATCAGCTCACAGAACAAATGGAAGAAAATAAAGTGAGATAAATAATTAGGCATGAATTGTTGCAGGAGAAAATCCTTATTCCTTTTCATATGAGATTACAACTCATTTCCGAATCAACAGATTGCTACTTCCCTCCATGCTCAAGTCAAGCCCATCACAACTGAAGCACGGAGGAAAGTGGAGAAAAATAAGAATGCCAGAGATGTAGACTCAGATTTTGTCTGACAGAGCGAGAACAACGGAGGGATTCGCTTCTATAGGATGAAAGCAGCTGCTCATCTTCCTTCTGATTTCCCCTCCCCTCTTCTTATCGTCTTTCCATCTGCCCACACATCCTGAACGTAGACTCCCTTCGCAACTAGAGACGTAGCCTATATGAAGCAGCGTTATGATCAGCTGTTGCGCTCCACCCTGCACCTAAAGCAGGTTCTGAGCACATACGGGAACAAAAAAAACAAAGTGCACATGACGACAAAAGGCGCGGCAAAAACAGGCGCCAAATATGGAGTCCAGGGAAACGGTTGGGAGTTGGAGTGAAGAGTAGCACTAGTGTTACATTATTAGGACTGACAGTCATCAAATACATCGCATATTTTTTACAAAAACAAACACTTTAACACTTTCATCAATAACTTGCTGAGTGAACTGTGAATAAAATGTACTTTCCTACCTGGCAACAGCTGCACACCTTCAGCTCCAAAAGCTGTCAGCCCTGACGAGAAGGCTCGCTCATATGGAGTGGGGAGTCTGAGAAAGAGGATGTGTGTATCTGAGTGTGTGCGTGCATGTGTGTGTGGGATGCTGAGAGAAAGATGGAGAGAGAGCTGGGAGGGAAAGTGAGAGGTGGAGCCTAGCTCAGACACGAGAAGGAGGGCTGGTTGACGACTGTCTGCTGCCTGTACACCCAGTCTGGAGGAAGCGGTGTGGATGGCACTACATTTTCATCTGATCAAACACACACAACTGATGCTCCTCATGCACAGCTTGGAGAATAAAAACCTGAAGGCAGGGGGGGGGAGGAGGAGCAGGAGGTGTGAGAGTCAGGAGAGGCTGAGCTGTTTAAGCCCGAGCATCGTCACGCGGCAGTTCCTCGGAATCCCTCCAGTAAGAGGTGAACTGCATCACTGAGTCCTTGTCTGTGATTGGCTGGATAGCAGGGAGATGCCAAATTGTGGTGTAACCTAAAATGACCCTTCAACATATTAAACGCCTGGTCCATCTTTCTCTTGTGGGTACATGTCACTATCAAGGACAATTTCATAAAAGAGCCTTCCTTGTTCGGACCCTTAAGCATGATGGTGTGTGTAATCGTGTATATATACAGTACAGTAAGACACGACCTGCCCTTGCACATGAACAAAACACACATCCATGTACATAACCTCTTAAAACATCTTCTTAAAGAAGGGAAACCAAATTTAATAAAGGCAACACCTAATGGACGCTCACTGTGCAAACGCTGCCTCAAGTCATGCTGACCACAGTAGTAAGAAAGACCAATACTATTTAGCTCAGTATTGTAAAACAAAATTATTCAACTTTTGCATTTAATCTTGAATAAGAGCTCTTTATTTTTGGGTACAAGGCACCATCATCGTCCGTAGCTTGTTCAAAATGTAGCCAGTCGTTTTAAAGCAAGACAAAAATGTGGAAGCACTTTCAAAAACGACAATGTTCGATTATAAATTATATCATTATGGCAGTACCACAAAGTTATGCATGTTCATTTTTTTCTACAAATAAAAAATAAGGTGCTGGTATCTTTATCTGAAATGCAGATTGTTTCACATTTAAATTGCTAGTAAATATTGAATAAATTACATACTCAACAGGGCAAAAGTTACTCGTGTTCGACATCTACATGCTCCCACTAGCTAAGATCATAATTATATTGCAAATGTAACTATGAATAAGCTACGTTTCCATAACGACGCAGATTCACCAGGTGACTATGAACCCATTCAAGCACTGAGCAGATGCAAAGAACAAATCAATGCACTGATGTGCCATACCTTTCTTCAGCTGAATAGAAACACTACTGAAGTAATTATTTTTGGACCAAAGTCTGAACAGTCCAGAGTCGGCACTCGGCTTCAGCTATTACATCTAGAAACGAGACTCATTTTTGAGTAGACTCATTTCTTCTGATGCACAACAACCGCACATCGACAGAAACTCAAACACACAGCTTCGTACAAGAACCTGTTATTTCAGGGCTGCAGAACAAATATATTTTATTTTTCTCTGATTCACAGCTTGCTGTATTAGGCATACCAAAGAACAAAAAGTATGGTACGTTGAAGAGTAAGAGTAGACTTAATTTTTAAATTACAGAAACATTCCATCTAGTAATTAAACATTTTATTTGTCATAGCAAAAATAAAATAAGTGTTTAAAGTTCCCAGCCTCCAGGATCAAATTATATTGAGACTTTTGGCCTTTTTATTAAACTGAAACAATTCACAGATTAACTGGTAATGAAAATAATAATTTTATGCAAGTTAAGCCTTCAGTCAAATTACCTGAGCTTCATTAAAAGGTAATAACAGTGGAGTTTATTATGTTAGCGTATGCAAATAAAACAGCACACTCCATTTACTAATGAAGATCACATTCACTGAGCTGCTTTGAAGCCATTTAATAGCCTCAACACGCAGCTGCAGCTTGTTTTTAGTGTTTCAAATGATATAAACTTTAATCTTCAAATCATTCCTGCTCTAAAATGTTTTGAAATATTTCCATAATAATGTTTTCGTAAAACTCCATTTTATTCCCTCATCTGAAAGCACAGTTGAGAAGGTTACCTCAAAATCCTCCAAAGAGACATTTTCTCTTTGCACATCTTGACCCAAATCTCAAACTCTGAGATGCATATTGATTATTGGCTTTTGTGGTGGATCCTCTTGATAAAAGAGGTTCTGGAGGGGCTCCACTGGCACTCTGACGACAGCTTAAACACCAGCTGCATCCTACCAGTTTCTGCTCAAGAAAAACCTGGCCACAGCCACGGCTCTGGCCCTTCCCCAGTCAGCAGGCCGCGCTCCAGCAACCTGACTCAAAGCCTTCTTGCTCTAGAGGACGGAGGTGCCTCACAGGCCCAGAAACGATCAGGCAGGAAACATCCCCGACCTATCGCTGTACAAGCAGTATCCTCTGTCACAGAGTCTTTTATCTAACGAGCTCAGAACTAAATCAAAGTGACAATATTAATCATGTGACGTGAGAAATAATTAGAGGGCCAATAAAGGGCTGCATAAGTCCCCTTCCTCATATTCCAACATGCGGATAGCTTTTGAAGTTGTGATAAAAAGGCTCTGGAAGTAGCGCTCATCATTACGTTGCAGGAAAATTATATGCAACAATGATCATAATTGAAAGTATATAAACAATCTATAATCAGCAAACTAAATGAGGTGGCTTTTGAAATAATACAAGCAAAAATAATATTTCAAACTTTAAGCATCATGGTTCCAACTAGTTCATCATCAAAAACCAAACACTGTTGGGCTTTAATTTGTACCCGACTGCTCTATTGAATGGGAAACTTAATAATTAATGATACACGAGAGGTATAAACAAAATACAAGAACAAGATATTGTTTGATTTCTTTCAACTGGGTATTATGCATTTCCAAGGAAAATAGTGGCATATGTTGCTGTATCAAAAATAGCTTGATATATGCATGAAAGTTGTTTTTATGGACTCTGCCTTAGTCATCCACATTTAGCTGAGTGGCTCAAGTCTCTCTTCAGTAAAATCTGCCATCCTCCACTCTGTGATTCGCAGAGGAGAGGTTTATCTGGCCCTTACTCTCTGCCCCGGGAAGCCTGGGGTTTCTCTCTCTTGTTTACAGATCGACAGCATCTCTGGGAGAAGGTGGGTGACAGCATACGACAGACTGATGGATGATTTGACACTCATGTGCCTCTGTGTCATTCCTGCATCCACCTCCCCTCACCCACTCACACTCCCAAGCTTAAAGGGAAAGATTGCTAATGCTCATGCATGTTGATGAAGCTCAAACTTGCACCTCTTCTTCAAAGCATGCATCCTCTTAAGGAGAAAAGCTTGATGGGTAAACAGTGGGTGGCTGTCAGCATGCCTGACTGTTAACAGTTGAGTGAAAAGGCAAGATCCACCCCAGATGACAATGCTCAGGAGCAGAGAGGGGCAGCATTGGGTGACAGGGAGAGGTGACAGGGCAGGAACTGAATCTGCATAGAAATGAGCAGGATTCCCTAAGAAATTATACATCAATGTCATTTTAAGAGAGGAAAAAAAAACAAGACTGACACTGCTTAACCTGGCAATGTTGGGAAAAATGCCCTCAGTTGTAGCTTTACTGCTGAAATCAAAACAATGGCACAAATTAGACTTCAAAATTTAATCAGTTTGGGTAAACAAAAAGTTTCAAAGTGTAGTTTTTGGCAGGAACTAGTGTATAATTAGGATTTGTCTTTTGTTACTGAGTGACATGGTTTAAAATGGACTTAATTAGAAACTTTATAAGACAGACAAACAAATAGGCTGGCCAAATTAATTTAAATTATGAGCATAAAACTCCCTCAAACATTTCTTTCCAAGCTCTGATGACGAGCAAACAAGGCTCATGCAATTATTTTAACACCCTCTTAAGTTAGAACTTGACTCAACAGGCTTTGAACAGTCTATCACATATTCTCCCTCCATTTCAAAGAAAAACTAAAAAAAGAAACAACTGATGACGCCTTTTCATTTTTCTAATACTTGCTCTAACACTTGTCTTTCCTGGGTTTCTTTTCTCATTCAAAAAGAGTCTGTGGTGCTGGCCGACAGTTTGCTATCTCACTTTGAGATATAATTTGCTTTTTCAGAACGATTTTTGGAAACAAAGATGTCAGATTTAAATGTTTTAAACACACTGGATAGATAAACTGAAACATTATTCAAATATACTTTGATGAAGAACTGACAAACCTAAAATCATAGGTATTGTTGCATAGGTATTTTTTATCATTAAAGTCAAATTAATGTATATTTATGTAGAAAACATATTAAGGTGATGTTCAACACTAAAAACCAAAAATATGCTACGTTAAAGTGTTACAAAGACTCTGAAGTGGTCTGGAAATTGACCTCATCATTGTCTTGTACAGTCCATCTCATTTCTGAGTGTTTTAAAACCTCTAAATGACCCAAACCAGACATAAAATGCTGTGATCCAAGCAACAAGATTAAAAGAAAGCTTAAGAGTAGATTAATCATTCATTTCTCACTCTGATCCAACATCCAGCAGATCTATTTTTAATAACCTCTCCCTCATTTCTCCAAGTGACTGCACTCCTACACTTTAGAGATGAATTCACAGCATGGCAGTAGGCATTGAAGTGGAACTGCAATGCAACAAATGGCTTCCTCCCTTCTGGAAAAGGCCTTGACCTGCACATCTTAGCATCTGCCCTCTGTCTTCCCCTCAAAAAGTCCTCAGAATAAAAATATGAGATATGCATCTTATTCTTATGTTGTTCCAGCACTGAAGCCATCTCCAGGATACCAACCAAAACTGGAACAAAAGGAGCAGTTTCCCCCCCATCATCACTGATATTTAACTGTTTCAGTGTGAATTCTTTACCTCTTCCTCTTTATTTCACTAGTGATTTATCACCATGTCACTTCCCTCCAGTCAGCCTATTCTTAGTCTTGGTATCATCTTGGAGAAAAGGGTTATTTTTAGTCAGCCAGTCATGTGACTGTAGTGCAAATGGAGTCTTGTAGCTGTAGGTTGCTGGTCTGACACTTCATCAACAGCTCCCAAACCAGAGAGGGGAAAAAAATCCTCCAAATCCTGGAAATTTTTAATGTCACCTCAGAGGTGCTCTGGTTAATAATTTTCTTCAGCAGCGTTATTATCCCAGCCTTAAATCACTACATTCACCCACCTTGAATCTACCCAGCACTTTTAAACACAGGAATAACCCACAAGCTTGATTGAGAATAACTTGGAAACATTTCAACATAAAAATGTTAATGTAATTATCAACTCTTCAACGATACGGTAACTATTAGTCCTTATTTAAATTACAGAGTTGTAGTTTGACTTTGAATCACTTGAAGTTGTTTGAATAATTCATATATGCATATGAACAAAATATCCACAGAAAAATAAGTGTTTACTTTTTAGCTAATGTCCTGAAAGTACAAATGTTTTTTTATTTAGTAAATAAACACATTGTGGCACAGTTTACAAATCATTCTGTACTTTTTTCATATAAATTGAATAACTATATAAAACCGTGAGAGATGTGTCCTTAAAGACCACTAACCACAACAATCTACAGGGTTGTGTTTACTTTTTCAATCAAAATATAAAAGGTTTTAAGCTCTAAAACATTCCTTTAAGAGAAGGATTTGCTCCACAGATGGCTATTAATGGACATTTATGATTTAAGCTCTGTTACGGTTAAAGTAAGTTAAAAATATAAGCACTTTACGGTGAAATCACTGAATTGCAATGACGAAAATTTTTAAACAATTTGTAATGCTCATCACTCACTCTACCCACAAAACTCCATCCAAAGTTCCTGGTACTGCACAATAATGAAGGAGACGAGAAAACTACCCGTGTTCCCGGAAATGCCTAATTTAGTTAGAAATGCACACATTTGCTTTCACTGGCTGAGCGACAGCAGCATGATGTGATTTGCTCTCAGATTTCTGTCATGCCTTACATCATTCTGTGTGTGAGTGCAGTTTATCTTTTTCTTGAAGCACTGTACTTTTTATTCTTTGATAGGTACAATATAAGTAAAATTTATTTGCTGAAATTTATTTTATTCTTTGTTTTAACATCAGTTTGTTAAGTAAACCTGTCATTTACAGCTTTGAGGATCTTTCCTTTTAAAGATATCTGCACTACCCTGTTCCTCTAAAATTATCATACTCAGTTTATATTTACATAAGACAGAAATCCTGCAGTGTTGGATTTAGAAAATCCTGTCAGCCAAAATGTTGGACAGTCTGGTAGATGAAAAGATGAAGACTGTGTCCTCCCACACAAGACGACACCTAATTAGTTTACGTTAATGTCACAAAGTAATGTATTTTGTACATTTCAAAGCAACACACACAATCAAAATGAGAAGGCTAACGATGAAATGAGGCATGCAATTTAACCTAACCCAAAACTGTCAAGGCTGCGATGACAAAAAGACTTCTTACAAAAAGATTTATCCACACCTGTGAGGGTCAAAACTGATCTGAGAGCCAGAACAATTATACACAGGATGGTTAAGGAGAACTGATGGGTGCTACTGGCACCTTGTAATTTTCCTGTACTATGTTATCTATAATTTAGCTCTTTAGAAAACACAAAAAGACTTCGATTACTGCTCGAGCATTCTCATTTAGACATTTTGTTGCAACCTTTAGAAGGAGCAAAGGTTTGCTATGCCGTTGCGGCCGACGCAGCTGCTGGATCTGCACTGTAATTTTCATCTGTGATCATCCACAGTTATCAGTCAAGTTCAACAGACTGGCACATCCCACCTCCCACACGGTGGAGGAAATAGTTTGGTGCAACTGTTTCAAGAGTGAGTCAAAATAAAAGGAGTAAGTTTGCAAGTAAAGTTAAGGCAGTAGGTACAAAACAAATGTCAAGCCTGATCTCATTTGTGCAATTTACAGCCTTCTCTATTCCAAATAAGGGTTGCAATGAACTTAAAATCCTCTCGCCATCATAATAATCAGAATAAAATTGTGTAATATTTATATCAAAGCGCTGCAATGACTGTTAAGGTAAAAACAAGATTATATTTGTCCAGTTAAATCACTGTTCTATTTTCTTACTTTGATGGCAGAAACTGGGAGGTTAAAAAGTGACAGAGGAGATGAAGAACACAGCAACATCAACATTCAAATACCAAAGTCCTATCAAAGTTGCTTTGGGATACTAAATTTGTGCTTTTACAGCTGAAAATGTTCCCCATAGATACTACCCATCGCTGCTGAAAGGCCTACATGTGAAAAGCTTTCAGGATAAAAGCAGCCACAGCTCTGGAAGTCCATTTGGAACAATTTCAGCCTATTTTCAAAAGAAACAGGCCCACTATTATTTAAAGAAAGATAGAATAATGCAGAGAGGAAATGAGAGTTTAATAAAAGCTGCAAGGCGAACAGAAATCCTACTGAAAATGGACTCTGAAGCACTCAGATTCTGAAATGTCAACGGGAACCAGGATGTGTTATTTAGACAGCTACTTCGATAAGTGTAAATGACAGCCTTTCAAGTCACCATGCCAGCATTACATCTATAAGATCTCCTTATTTGACAAGAGCGATTAGGTTTCAATGAGTCCAACACAGTTGTTTTTACCATAGCAACCAGAGGTAACATTGGACTTTTCTTCGGCTGCAGCTGCCTTCCAAAGATTTCCAGTTATCATTCTGCAAATATATCAGACCATACAAGTCAGAAATGCTGACGTTTAAACTGCTTGGTCTCCATGGAAACCTGTCCAAGTTTAAATTGTGTAGCTGTTCCACTTTGTTCCACTGACAGTGAAACAGTCCCACAGGATGATGCCACCACCATCTGCCTTGACGTTTTGTACTTTGCCATTTGGCTTGACGGTCTACCTCTGACTCCTGCAAATGCACATGTACTTACTTGGCCAAATAATTCAACATACGCTTCATCAGACTATAAACCCTTTTTGCTAAAGACATTTGCAAATGCAAATTACACTTTTGCAAAAGGCTTCTGTCTTGATTACAGCCCTCTGTTAATATAAAATCCTATTCATTTCCTCTGGGGATGACAGTTTGAGTCAGATAGTTAAAACTTTAGACAAAATTAAGGATAGTGTTTCATCTCAACTGATCAAGCACTGGTCACAATGACATGAAAAATGTTTGAAAGAGTTCAAATGAGCCTTTTAAACCAGAGAATAATGTACCAACTGCCAAGCACGGTGGTGGTAGAATCATGCTGAGTGTTTTAACCGGTTTTCGAATAGATAAAGCAAACTAAACCTGAGCTTCTGTAATGGCCCTGAGCTCACTGAAAATGTATGGACTGAGACAAAAAGTCATTTCAGTGACTAATTTACCTTATGTTTCAAAAACTAACTTAAATATTCAGCCAAAATTACACCAAACGTTTGTTGATGGCTTCAAAAGTTGCATTGTTGGTAAATAATCAGTCCTCCAAGAATAAAGAATGCTTCAAATAAAATGTTAAAAACTAACAAAAAATCTCACAGGATCTGTATTTTTAACATTTACCTGACATTAATATTTTAACAGAACAAAAGACGGTGCATTAAATTGAGCTTTTATCAGCCCAATCTGAGGATTCCTCCAAATCCAGTCACCGGTTATTACCACAGCAGGCCCCAGCCAGAGTAGGAGGGCTGATTGCAGCTCATCAGCCTGTCAGCTGGAAGCGCATGCTGAATGGAGCCCAGGGTCGAGTGGCTTTCCCGGCTGCCACATTTTCTTCACTTCACTGCAAATCAAACGGCTGTTGTTTTTAGGCCTGCGATCAGTTACTTTGTGGAAAAGACGAGAGAAGGTGGATTACGCAGCATGCCTTGGCCTGGTTATATCTCTCCATTCAGATGCAGGGAGAGGGGCTCGTCATTTAAAAGGCAGATGAAGCCTCGCTGTGGCGCAGCTCTGCCTGCAGCTTGGTGCCATTGTTCAAACCGAGTCCTCATCCATATAAACTCAGGGGAGATCTTATCCTATATATTTAACCTCTTCCCATTACTATAGGCTCTTTCACAGAGGGCACTGTTGGGAAATTTTCTGGCTGTTTAAAAAGATTGAAAGTAATGTTTGCTCTTATGGTGTGAATTAAATATGTATACAAACTGTAAGTGATGAGAACATTCTTATGCAACACAAACTATCTCTGTCACTCTGCTTTTATCACTAGCTCAGGGTTAGCTTTCTAATTTCAGCAATATGCCTCATAGTATTAACTGTTCTACATTCCAAACAGCAAACACAATTTCTCATTATATTTTCGGAGCTCCCAAGGCAGCTCAGAGAGAGCCGGAAGATCATTTTCTCACATCAATTACTCCAGTTGCAAATAAAGAAACAAGTTAGCAGCAAATATCAAATTAAGTCTCTCAATTACATTTTAATTAAGGGACAGTAATGCGTTTTGAGAAGGCACAGATGCACATAATTTCCAAGTACAACTGGCAAGAGAAACTATTTTTGATCATTTGAAATGCACCACTAAAACAGTCATTTCAGGAGTCTGGTGAGAAGCAGCTGGTGAGATTTACTTGAGGGAGAATAATACCTATATCCGGTTTGAGACAGAAAATTGAAGATAGGAAAGTGAAGGCACACAGACAAGATAAGGTAAACTATGTTTGTGCGCACCATTTCAAAGCAGCTATTGCACGATGGGTAAAAAGAAAAACTACAGTTTCAAATCAGCAGATCAGTACTGCTCTTTGAAGCATATAATCAGTGTGGCAATTCTTCTTGAATGCATATAATCAGTGCAGCATTTTCCATCCAGCAGGGTTCAGATAAAAAAAGAATAATAATACAAAATAACATCCAACATATGAGAACTGTTACTTGTGTACAACTCAGGCTTTGATTCTTATCAGGACTGATTGGCAAACACCTTCTAAGATACAATCTACTCCTAAAACAACAGATGTTGATTTCCACTTTGAAACAATTTGATCCTAAAGTGGTGAACCTCCCCAATGAAACAACTTATCAGATAGTAGCTCCAGACTTGAGAAATAAACATTTGGCCTTCTGTTGCTGCCAGAGAAAACTTAAACCCTAAAACATCCAAGCCTTATTTTAGCATAAGTCTATCCAACATTGTCCCGACTGCTCGACATTTGCTGCATGTTGTGATGACAGTTTACTAGATGGGGTTTATATCTTTGTTATATATATAAAAATATATCTATATTTGTTTATACTAAATCTGCAAAAAAAAATCTTATATGCAAAGGTTGAGCAATGTCCACCTTCATCGACTCAGACTTACCTTGAGAGAAATCTTCAGTACAGTCTTTATGTGGTGGCAGGTGAACCTTTGCTCCAGAACAAATGTTTGACCTTCCAGTCGGTGCACTAAAAAAACAACAAAAAACAAATCAAAACACAGAAGATAATACAGTGTACTCCAATGTATTGAAATCCTAAGATGTAAAGTTATAAAGGTATATGAGGCCAGACTGACTGGAATTTGTGCAAGTGCTGCACCTCCACTGTCAATATCTACTGTTATCTGTATTTCCACTTCATCTTAAAGAATCACATCATAAAATAGAAAAACATTAGAACTATAATGTTTGTGCACGACGAACATAAACTTTAGATGTATGTCTGGTGCAGTTTTGTTTAAAACAAGCTTGTTCTTTATTCAGTAAAGTGGCATATGATATATTATTCAGAAATTTTACTTAGGTAAGAGCTACTGAGGTGATGCTTCATTACATTACCCAAGCAGATGTAGAAAGTGCAGTACAACTACTCCTAAAAGTACTTTTTAAAAGAAAATACCCAAATGAATGTATTTAGTTCCTACCTATCTCTGCATATGACTAAGTATTTGTGCAAATACAAGTGCAAATAACTGCTGCCCTTGTTTTAAGAAGAGAAATATGTAAATAAATTGTATATAGAAATGTCTTTGCCCTTCTTGGTATTTATTTTTTTTGGTTTAGGTGCACACACATTTCCAAAATAACCTGTATCTTGATATGGACAGAAATTAGCTGGAACTTCCACTGACACCTTATTGCCACATTGAAAAAAATATATTTAACATTTTCTTTTTCCTTTCATCGTTTTTTTTTTTTTTTGTATCATTTTGCTTTCTCTGTTCTTCTTCAATGTTAGTACAGAGATTTGCGGATTTGTTTATTTTGTCTTTTGAAAAATAACTGTCTTTTATCCTATTAAACCACTGGAACTGTTTAGAAATAATTGCTTCAAGCATATAGTCATTTTAGAAACAATGAAAAATCATATGCATTTGACAAGTAACAGATGCCAATGTGTGCAAGAAATATAAATACCATGCATATGAATACATTGACAATACTTATTTAAATGAAGGATTTTATTTGGCACTCCTTTCCATTTCTGCACTATTGTAAGACTTTCTTTTCATAGAGTTTGTTTTCTGCTGAAATTACTTACAGAATGTGACCGCTGAACAGCTGTCTCGCTATTACTAGAAATAACTTCCTCAGTTTTACAGCAATTGCAGGCAGGATGACGCGTTTCAAGCAAACAAACCTTCGGGAAATAAATAAAACCTGTATTTTTGATGGGGGCGGGGGGAAAGAGCCCATTAAATATTCTAAAACCGGGACCAACTACAAAAAATGTACATAGATAAACACATTTTATAGGTTTACACCAGTGGTTCTTAACCTGGGCTCGATCGAACCCCAGGGGTTCGATAAGTCGGTCTCAGGGGTTCGGCGGAGCCTCTGCCGCGGAGGCAAAGACACACTATGTAAAGTCGTGATGACGCGCCCCGCTTTGCCATCACTTGCAGCAGAGGATCACGTGACATTGCTTAGCCAATCAGAGCTGCGGAGGAGCACTGATTTTAGGAGTTTCACTCTCAGCATGGATTTGAACTTGTGTCTTTAATTACTTCAGCAAAGCTCAACGTTTTTACCAAATTCTGTTTCTTTCGGTGTACTTCTAAATTTGCTCCTTAGTGCATCTTTTCGGGGTTGCTACTGCCTCTAGTGGCGTGGGGGTGGTAACACAACTAATATAATTACATTACTAAATCAGAATACCGCAAAGTCTATTATTAATTTTTCATTCTCTCAAGAATGTAGAGCTAATTAAATAATCTAAACAAGACCTTAAAGTGGTTCCAGTTTCTCTCGGTGGCCAACCTGTTGAAACTGCGGCAAATTTTAAATACTTAGCAAAGTTGAGCTGGACAGTCAGCTCAACTTTGCTGAAAACACTGACTATATTTTGAAGAACTGTTCTCAGAGACTCTACCTTTTAAGACTCTAGTTGGGGCACCCCTGTCTTGAACTTGGGGAGAAAAAAATAATATTTTATTTATCACTACAGAAGGGTTCAGTGAATGCGCATATGAAACTGGTGGGTTCGGTACATCAAAAAAGGTAAAGAACCACTGGTTTACACATTTTACACTTTAACAGATTAAACCAGAGGTTCCCAAACTGTGGGGCGCGCCGTGTCATTGCAGGGGGGGGGCGGGAGAAACCGTCTGGATGAAAAAAACAAAACAAAACATGAACACTGTATGCGCTGGGTTTTTACCTTAGAATGGCCAACTCTCCGTTATTCCTATGCCAATTTGATACAGTAGAGGCTTCCACACTTCCATATTTGTGTCCTCTGTCACTTTTATCAGCAGTTAAAACCGTTTAATCCGTTGTTAACATGCTGTAATCTGTTTTTCCGAGCCGCCTTTAAACGCAACATGAGCGCTACGACGCTCGCGCTGGGTTTCCACCTGTGAAGGAGACCTGCTGCTGCTGTGCGGAGCTACGTAGGTTTGTGTTAGAATCACGGCAGCAAACCAGCGAAAATGTTTGGAAACCACTGGATTAAACCAAGTCATAATGAAAGAGTAGCCATTGTTACGGAAATGGCTAATGAGGATTCATATAAACAAACAAACACGCTTTGCCATCGTCACACCTAATTAATATCAGCCAATAAATAACAGAAAACCCAAGTAGACGCAGTTATTTTAAAGAAAAAAAAGTTCAGAGACGCTGTAAATGTCTTACCTGGACGCTGGATATATCCTTTTTTACCATAAGACAGGCCAGGGACTCACCTGCTGCAGACCGGAAGTGCAATTAGTTAATAAACAGGTGCAGCTCATCAGCCTGGATCGCGATAATGTTGTTCCTTTACAAATCCTCTTGGTTAGCTGTAAAGCATGTGCCAAACGTTTGTGTTCATTGTCCTTTCCAGTTGCTCGTTAAAGTCACATGTAATTGTCCCAAAGTTAATTTGAGAATTTTTTAATTTCTTTAAATGTTTCCTGATTATTAAGCAACACAGTACAGACTATTATTCAAATGAGGAAAAAAAAATTCTGCATTGTCAAAATTCAAAGATCAAAGTGTAACATGACTTAGATTAATTGGTCTCACTAAAGTGTCCAATTAATCTGGTTGGTTGTGTGTGCAGACTTAAGTCACGCTGCCATAATTATAAAATATGTGAAAAACAACCAAATGATCTAAAAACACGCAAACTGAAAAGCATTTTCCCCAAACTGAGCAGCTGTTTGGGTGAATTTAAACCTGCATTCATGTCTGTCTTATACGTAAACGCATCATCACATTGTAACCTGCGTTACTCGGCTTCATTTTTTCTTACCAATAATCAGCGTTCAAAGCAGACAGGTGGTTCAGCAGGTGGTGGAGTAGCCATACGGCAGCCATAACAGTGAAATAACATTCACAACAAAGGCTGTGTGGGCCCCCTGCTGCCTTTTATCTACTGTAGCCGAGGCAAGAGATAAAGCCAGAGAACATGGGAGAGAGCATCATTACAAATCCATCTACACTCTTTATCTAATCACTAATGGCTTTGGAGGGGAGTTTCAAACCATCAACACCGCTGTTTTTCACATTTCCTGCTGTATCCCTCCTCACAAGCAGCCATTATGTAAATTAAAAAGCAAAATATTCGGCTCCTGTTTCCTTGCTCCGTCTGAGCGTTCTTCCCTCCAGCCAAGATGACCTTTCTTTTGCGAGGCAAGCCAGCGATCTCTTGTAAAAGCGTCTGATTTCAACATCCGATTTCTAATGTTACTCGGGACACTTAAAGGTTAAAACAATCCTCGTATGCAAACTGTCATTAGGAAAGACAAGAGAGAAATAATCCTGCCGATCCAAGCGCTCAGCCTGTTTCTTTCCAAGTTAAAGGTCAAAATCTCACAAATTCCTGAAGGCCACTTCCCACCAGCTGGTTACAGCTTTTGCCTGTGTCCATACCATCATACAAGCGTCCAGCGGATGACTCCTGGTCCTGTAGCGTCATGAGAGGCACAACGTGGAGAACGACCTTTTCGACCGCGTGTCAGCGGCCAGAGATGCTACAGGGAGGCCGAATGAATGTCAGCATCCGATGATCCAGTGAAGCAACAAGACAGAGAAAAGGTTGGGCTTCTTTAAAAAATATCATTTAATATCATTTAATATTTTTATTTATTTAAAAAGAAAACAGAAATTGAACAAAGGTTAGAGCTTGTTTGAACTGGTATTTGAATATCAACAAGCTCCAGTTTTTATTTTTGAGTTCATTCGAAGGTAAACAGACTATTTTCATTTTGCAGAGTTAAATTTTGAATTATTTATGTACTCCCTTTGCAGGTGCATATTTTTTGTTAAATAAAAGAACTCACAAATCTATTTCTACCGTAAAAATATTCCCGTTATTGTAGCTTTTCTGCAAGTTTCCTGAGGCCATGAAACTGTCGACACATCCCAGAGACTGAGCTCCCCGGTTGCACCCGAGGCGGCGAACGACACCTTGTTGTGATTTGGAAGGTGTGCACATGTCATTCTTCAACAGCGAGACTGTCAAAATGTCAAATTCCTCCAAGAGAAAAGAGGTCAGACACGTTTCTTTCAAGACTAATAGAAAACTTCACCATCTTCACAAAGCTGCAAATCTAAGCTGTTGACAAAAAAGGAGAAGTTTGGCATTTTTAAGCAGAACAATTTATTGGTATTATTAGTCATCGCTCACTAGAGGAGCAGCAGGAACTACAGCCACATCCCAGTTAATTACTTGTTTTGATATTTTTGACATTATTTAGAGACATCCTTATTAAACATCTCAGCTTTCGTGAATATTTCCTCTGAATCAATGTCTCATGGTGATATTTGGCTAAACCGGCTGCAGATTTTCGGTTTATGTCCAACAAGCTCATTCTTGATTATTCTGTTTCTTTTGATTCAGAAAAATGGTCTTTAAAAGTTTAAACTCAAGATTTCCAGTGTTGTTGTTTTTCATTCCTGGTAGCTGACGTTTAATTGCTTCCTCATCTGCAATATAGCAGCTATTTCAGAGAGATTACTTACCTTTTACTACTTCTCCTTACCTTCTATTGTACAAATATATATCACCTAACGGTGTTGAAGTAAAATCCATCACAGCCACCCTTCTTTCCATTTCTTCTTCCTGCTGTCCCGCTTTGCTGGCTGCTTCATTTTATGAGAGAAATTAAATCATCAGATGTATTTCAGAACACTTTCCGACTAGAAGCACAGAATATATAACAGTCTAAGATAATGCAGTCTTTGATTTACTGAGCTTGGGTTATTTATAGACTGGCGAAAATCAAACCGCAGTCAGTATGATGAAAATCCTATACATATAAATTGAAACGCAAACTACAACAATCAAACAGTTCACTGAGTTGTTGAGCAGCAACCTCTGTTTGCTGGGAGCTTGTGCTGAACACTTTGTTTTGACATCACGGCTGCGTCTCTGAATTCCCCTTTTGGATTTTTGGATCTGCTCAGATGAGAGTGAATCCACTCCACAAAGTTTTCTTTTAGGACCAGATCTCGAACCCATGTGACCTACAGACGGCTGTGCATCAGGGAGAGTCTGCTAACCTCGTTAAACTAAAGTTATTTTATGACAGAACAAAAGGGGCAAATGTTCCTTGACATGATGTGGAAGATGGACGAGACATTTTAATTTTTTTCAAGATTCCATTAATTACCTAATGAATAGTGTTTTTGTGAGTTTAAGTTATTTCTTACCATGTATCCATAGCCCAAGTCCTCCAAGACATTTCCTAAACCTATCAGGGATAATTGCCCTGTTAGGGATTCCTGTGAACTCCCAATAGGGACCACCATGGGACTGGACCTGAATATATGGATGACCATCCCCCCCTTTCTTCTTCCTACTCTGAGAGTGACCACCTGCTAATGCACAAACTCCATAGATAGATACGTAGGCGGCGTATGGCCGACGGATGAATGGAGGGACAAAGAGTGCATTTTTAAAGTCTAGAGTAAAGTGTGGATGACAGATGGGTAATTAGTACAAGTGTCTGTCTAATCCATCTGCACCGAGTCGATTCACACGCAGGAAGCCACAGAGGTGAAACTTCGGCCACCGCTTGCCGCTAAACGCTCTGGATTAGCTGGGAGGATCCTCTCTCAGAGCGAGATGCTGCTCTGGGCCTGAACATGCATGTCTGCCTCCCTCCTGCTGGGTTTGTGTTGCTGATGAGGAGCGAGGCGTTTGCATGTGCATATGTGTTGCTTCTGCACGCAGCCCCTACGCAAGCCCTCTCTTAAGTCACGCCACAAAAACACAAACGGCAACAACTTGTCAGAGGGAGGCCCGCGCTGTCATGGTAACAGCGTAGAGTGACCTTCAGAGGCTGCGGATGCTCCCCAGAGCCGCCTCCTTTTCTGCCTGGCTTGGACTTTGTGAATCATCAGCAGCATTGAAATTCACACTGCTCCCTCTCTGGAGGTTTGGGCTTATTAACATGGATGAGCAAATGTGGAAAAATGATGGGCGCAGCAACAACGAGGCCAAATTTTTCTGTAATAATTAAAAAAAGAAAAACATTCAGGTGTAAAATATCATGTGCAGTATTACAGGGGTTTGCAGGTTGTTATGTAATGTTTGTCCTTTTCAACAACAGACACATGAGGAAGGGAGTCCAACTAACCACAGGTGGGATATGAAATTACATCTGTCATGACAAGGATTCGGCTCCAGATTCCCAGACTGGATAATATTTTATGAGGGTGTTCAACCAGGGAAGATTGTCTCCAAGGATCACTGAACACACAATCGGAGTCTCCACTGCACGCTGGGGACGCTGCCACCCGCTGGTGAAGAGCAGGAACCGGGCGCCGATGCAACTCCTGGAGCTCCACAACTGGACCAACGGCAGCACTGGACTCAGAAAGTACTGGTCCTCAGAAAGTACTGGTCCTGTTGGGTCAAAGTCTCAGAAATAAGGCAAAAGCCTGACAGTCAAAACAGTGCAGGAGTCATGGCTATGTTTCTGAAGAGGGGAGCTTTGATGATTGTGATCAAGACAATTATACATTGATCGGGAAATGCACTTCTAGTTGCCTTGGAAACCACTCGGTCTGTAATTCGGCAGCTCATTTCTTTGCCAAGACACAAACTCTTACAACCCATTAAACTCGACCTTTGACACAGCGATGAGTAACAGAGTATCAATATCCATGTGAGGCAATAACTAAATTTGTTGTGCATTTCAACACTGTGTAAAACCTGCGTGTTAATGTATCTGGAACACCTTTAATTTAAGTTATATTTGTAAAACTGCTGTTTTAATCACTTAAAAGTCAAAATGACAATAAAGAATCCTTGCAAAGCATTATTATATTATTGATTCTTTACCCAACAGGATATCACCGTCTTAGAAAGGCACTAAACAGTTTAGCACATATTTTATTTTCAAACTTAAATTTAATAAAATAATTAGGTTGCCGGAATCACAAGTGCCCCAGGGTTAATAAGGACTGATTAAATTAAACCCCATGTCTTATTGGAAATAGAATAAGGAGGGACATTTTCAATTAATATGAAAACGCTGCAAAATTAGTGTAATGTTAAAAATGAAATGCAAGACATCGGACATTTTACAGAGCTTTAAACACCATATTTGAACCAAATGTGTAAAGAAAACTCAAAATAAATGTTCTTTTTATTGAAGTAACATAACTAAAATTAAGAATTCCAACCTTTATTTTGGGAATGTAATCAGTGTAGGTAAAAAATTAGTTGACAATAGTTTCATTCTTTCCCATTTGGACTTTGTAAAACCTCCTCTGCTGTCAGGACTCTTTGCATCTTTGACTTTTCACAGTTTGTCACCAGAAAATATTCCAGCCATTTTACTTGTTGCCCTCACTGCAGGTACAAGCAAATTTAGGAAAGTAGCAAAGTGTCTGTAGCCATTTGCTGAGGTGTAAAGATCAACATATTTCTGAGTGACTCAAATCTTATGTTTTCTTTGCATTTACATTTTGCAAAATGACCGTAGAAAATATATATCAAATAATTTCTTTGCCCATTACTAAATTGCAAAGGAAATGTTTTGTTGAATTAAAACATCATTTCACTTAAATGTGCACAATTGTGCCTAGTCTAAAATGTTAGGAGGAAACTTTTTTGTGAACCATATTTAAAGTAATTTGCATTTCAAAGGAATCCAAGAGTAGAGCTTTTTATCCACATTCCTGGCTAAAACAAACATCAACATCATAATTTTGGCAATAAATATTTCCACATCCCAGTCCTCGAACATTTAGAGACTAAAATAAATAATCAAAAACAACATTTTGCATTCTAGCCTGATGAGCCAAATTATGCCATTTGGTAAATGTCAGGCAATTGGACCATCATCAGTTGATTTTCTTTTCCGTTTGTGAACGTTTAGTACCATGTTGACTTTTACAGAAAATTTCAACAAAGGGCAGCTCCACATGTGGCTGGAAGTTATTCAGGAAAAAGCTTTCACAAAGTGAAGTCTGATTATTGCAGTTTTCCACCTCCGGTGTGATGCCGGGTTTAACAGAACAAATGGTGACAAGTTCAGACAAGTTCAAAAAAAAAAAAAAAAAAAAAAAAGCAGCACTTTTATGTTGAAAGATTGAAGTAACTTCTAACATTCAAAGATTGCTGCTTATACTGGAAGCATAAGGAGACATTTATTAAAGCCTCGTTTCATCACCAGCTCTGGTTCGAGGTTTAAAAGCTTGGTGGTCATTCTCCCAGTGCAGTTGGGGAAATGTATCTGCTGCGATAAAGCAGGGCAGTAGGAACGGTCAGAGGAAATTGCAAAAAGTGCATCAAGTGTCGTTCTACCCATCTGTTTTTCCTCTTTCAGGCATCCTGACCCCTGCTGTGTCCTGTGCGGATGAGCGCCTTCCTGCACCGAGAGACCCTGGAGATGGAGAAGATTGGGCAGAGAAGCCAGAACACGAAGCTAACGGATAAAATGTTTGCAGGTATCTCCAAGAACAAGATAAGGCTTGCTGCTCATCGGTCTCTCAAGTATCAATGTGGTCTGTGGAAGAGAGAAAGATGGAGAAAGATACAACATGCATGCACATTCTTGTATCCCAGATAATGATTACTGAACTTAAATGTGGTGCTTAGATGTTTTATTAGATGGAAAGACCAAAAACGGATAAATAATTCATGCACCTTAAACAGTTCCACATGTTATCACATGTAGCAGTTATATAGCTACTAAAAATGTTTCTAAAATCTATCAATTTAATTATGCAGGAGTGAAATGTTTTCTTACTCCAAGAGAGTAACAGTTTAAAAGTTTTGTCACAGATTCAAATGGAAATTTATACCTGGGCTTTGACTAGGCACTTCTAACACATATAGGTAAGTACATTTGTCCTGCTGGATGGTCAACCTTGGACAAAGTGTGAAATCTTTTACAACCGGTCCCGAGTCTTCAGCAGTCTTGGGCTTTTCAAGAAAAAAAAACTGGGTGTCAAAAACATTTGTTATATTTTGCAACGGTAGAGCTACATTGCGACTAATGGGAATTTTCTCTATTATGAATAAGTTGATTCAGTTATTTAGCATTCAGAAGGTCGAGTCAGAGGTTAGGCCGAAAAAAGTTCAGGCCGCACAATAACACAGACCAAGTGAACGCCACTAGCTTTGTACGGTGCATCGAAAGGTCGGAGAGATTAGAAAAGGGCTTCATTATCACGGCACACTCTCCATTTGTCATCTTAAAATGCATCAAGTGTGAAGGTCAGGAGCCGTTAACATCCAGAATTGCAGTCGGGATCAGTTTGAGGTCCTTCCTATTGTAGGACCTACATCTTCAGTAGGAAGAAAAAGCAACCAGGAGTTTTTCTTCTAACTTAACCTCACAAATTTTCTTCAGGTTATTCACAATTTTTGTTTTTAACTGCAATAATCAGTTATTGCAGCTTTTCTATAAAAGTCGAGGCTTATATTTGTATAACTTAAGTCCCAGATTTGTATTGAAACTAAAGCAGATGAAGCAAAATGACTGGCGAAATCTCAAACAAAAAAAACTGACATTGAAAATCATTCTGCTGCAATTGAGCTTGTCTTTAAAAGGTGGTGCTCAAAATAAAATGAATTTGAAAGTCAATATGTGCACACAGCAGATAAATATTAGATGTTTGTGGGAATGGACAATGTGTTCTTAGGTTTGAGCCAGTAAATTTCCGCTAATGTTCCCAATGTGTAATATTGGTACGTCTTCTTTCCCAGACCACACTGCAACTTGATGCAAACATTGTCTTGAAAAGCTTTAAAAAAAAACCCTCTTCAGAGAAGTGCTGACAAACCATTTCATCACATGCAGAGAAACCTGTAATTTACAGAGCTATGATGAGACTGAAAGCATTGTGACAGTGTCTGAACTTCAGTGGAGGTCTGATGGAGCTGCTGAGAGCTGAATGGCAGCTTATTGTGACTAACCAAAGGCAGATATGGATTGTCTGTGCCCTCTGTGGCTATTCAAAATGACAAACCTCGCAACTTTCCATAAAAATGCTAATAGGGATTACGCAGAGAGCCTCCAGCACTTTCCAGCCACAGAAAGAGGCCATTATCTGGAAATTTAGTGAACATTAGTCAGATACAGATTCTTCCCTCCTTGCTCTGTCACTAGGTGGGGGGAATTAATGCGCTTCAGTTGCATAATAAGTGAGATAGGGCTTTTTAATGTCTCGGATGGAGTCAGGTTAGTGATTGACATGTTGAATCATTATCGGCAGAGAACCAAGAGGAGGAACTAACCCCCCCTACATGCACCACCACCACCGTCACATTGCATTACCGGTTCAGCAGCAGTATCATCGCATCGAATTAGCGTTAATGAACACAAGCGAGTCGACTGAGAGAGATAATCAAACTTTTATTAAATGACTTAATCTTCTGTACATGCGTTAAGTAATGGAAAGAGAAATAGATCGGCGATGTTGGTCCGTAAGGGGCTGGTCTTTCACCCCAAAACGTGGGAATGCATCGCCGCTTTAAGATTACCTGCTGCAGCAAGAAGCTCCCCGCAGTAAAATGATCTCAATATGCAGCACCTTGCAAAAGTATTCATAGCCATTTTCATATTTTTTTTCAAGCTACGGCCACAAAGAGGCCACTTAATTGTGAAGTAGAGAGAAAATTATGTGTGGATTCCTAACATATTTAAAGGACAAAAGTTGAAAAGTGTGGCATGCATTTGCATTCAGCCCCCCCTTTTCTCTGAGAACTCTAAATAAAATCTAGTGAAACCAAACTGTCTTAAAAAGAAATGTGTAATTTAATCTGTGCATATGTAGTTATTCTTGTACAAATGTTGACTTTCATATTTAGAGGAGGGTGACGGGCAAATACAAATGCACTCCAGACTTTTGACATTTTCATTCGTAAAAACATTTGCAAGACTTTGTGTTGCTCCGTCTCATGAAATCCCAGTGATGCTTGTGATGTAACGGAATGTGGGAAAGTTCACTGGTTATGAATGTTTTTACAAGGCCGAGACTGCCCCTTAACTAAACAAAGCAGATTCAGTTTGTTCCAGCAATTCATCGCAGGAAGTGGTTCTCTTGTAGCTTAGAAGCACCAAAATAAAAAACTATAAAAACCTGTAGTAACATGTAAACACCCCTAAAGCTTTTTGACACCAACAAGAATATGAGTCAAGATGCTAATAAAATGCGTAAAGCTCAGCGTCTTCATTTCAGTTGGACATATTTACCAAATTAAAAATGTAAAGAGGCTCCTGCTGGATTGAAATGTACCAATGCCATTTATTCGAGAAAGCACCAGGCTTCAACGAGTTTGAAAGAAGGAAAAGAGAAAAGTTTCATGCACTTCAAGGCACTGCGCCCACTTTGGCTGGTGATACTGTCGCAGTGAATGTTTAATTTGGTCCAAATGCTGTAGATCTTTTTTTTATTTTTTTTAAAGATTGTGTGAAAGATTTTCCGTAACTACACAGGTTTTCTTGTGCCTAGTTATTCCTGCATGTACATTCAAAGTTTTATTTCTTTTAAGATACTGACAGAAATCTTGACAAAGAACAATCTAAACAGGCTATGTACAATACATTTACATTAAATATGTATAAGAAGATAGACAACCTCCACCACTCAGCCTAGATTTCACAACAATTGGTATACATGTGTTTTTGTTTTTAACTCTCAAAAGGTCAATTTGCCCCTTTTTGTCATTTCATACCAATATGTGCCACTTCACCCAATGTTCTTTAAATTTTAAACCCTTCTCCTAAAGCCTCAGGGCATTGGTTTATACTTATTATCTTCATAAATCGAAGATAAATGATCACTGAACCATAAAAATTGTATTAAATTTAAGTTATTATCCTGAAAACTCACATTACATATTAACTCCTTTTATTTTGGTTCTAATTCACAAATGAAGATCTACATCTATAAAATATTACATAGTATAAGCAACCTCCTAGATACTGGAGATACTATCCTAAAGGATAGATTATAGAAAATGACAATCATAGCATTCCTTTTTCAGCTATGAAGTGGAAAAAGTCAGTATGTAACATCCAATTGCTTTGGTGGTTGAAAACTGGAGGGATAAAAAGCAAAAGGGGGCAAATGACCAGCATTCAACAAGACGGATGATAAGCTAAAGTAATCTACACCAAATGAAACGGATGCAAGGCCACGTCGTAGGATCTGACCTCCAGCAGGATGTCTGGCAGACGGATCGAGTCGCTGGACCAATCAGAGCAGCTCTACCTCGTCAGCTGTCCCACCACTTTCAGCAGAGTCTTGTTCTCTTGTTTGAGCTGCTCATTTTCATCTTCAAACTCATCCAGGTCCTGTGGAGAGGACACAGCGCACCACTGTCTGTACCTTCTACATGAATACTCCACACCCAACCTCTTCATTACTCTGAGAGAGTCTGCCTGGGTTGAAGTCTGAAAGTTAAAACGAGGTTTACTCTGAAAACTGAGGCAGCAAATTAGCCATCGACAGCCTCAATTAGTTGCGAATGACGGCGGCTCCAAGTTGCAACAGTTCTCACTTATCAAGCTGACACTTCTCATTTATTCTCGCCTCCATCACCGCCTATGATTGTGTTGTTGTTGGAAATGAGCTGAACAACATTAGGAGGAAATTAAAGACTTGTCCTAAAAGTACCTAATCTTTACTGTGGTACTTTTTTCTTTTAAGAACAATGCAAGGGAAGTTGTTTTCAAAGAAACCTGCAAGGATTTCAAATGCAGATGTTTTTGATGCTTAGCATTGCGCAAATATCAACTGTTTTAAAGTTTTTTCAAGTTTGAGGCTCAGAATGTTTCTCGTTAGAAATACGATCTAACCAGGATCAATAACACGCCTCTTTGAACTTTTGTGAACTCAAGCTCTCTCGAAAGCTTATCAAAGAGGAGATACAAATCCGAACCTGAGCGTTATCAGGTTTTTTTTTTTCCACCCAAATAAACTTCCACGGCGTCGGAGGATTCAATCTAGCTCTGCAGAGATGCTGGATCGGCCGTTATCTCCTGCCCGACATGCGGCCCCTGCAGCAGCAGCAGCTTCGCTCGCAGATATTCCTCATGCTTCCTCCAGCATCCTTATATAAAACCCTACTGCTATAACAGGATGCGTGTCCCTGCGATGCTATCAGAGTGATGCCTCCTGCAATATTGCATCCTTTGTGTTTACAGATGGGTCGCGTGGCGTCCGTCATAACAAAAGTGGACAGATAATAACCAGGAGACATTCATTCAACTCGCTGCCAAAAAATATGCACATCCCTGACAGCCAGGTTTGATCTGTTTAGACTTTCCTAGGCTCCACAGAAAGAAAATATCAATTTTCTAAGAGTAGTTTAGATATGACAATCTGCCATTTTTGCTCCGAGAGAAGCTAAAAGATGTTCTGTCAACCAGTCGTTTGGATCAAGAAAAAAGCTGGTATTGGGTGAGAGTTGAGTTGGGATTGTTGGGGTATTTCCTTTTTTTTCTTTTTAGCATTTTGTGGAAAGTAAACAGGCTTTATTCTTGTCGCATAAAATGTTATTTTTGATCAAATTGCTGTATAAATTGATCCGAGTATCATGAGTCACACAAGGATGCCCTTAATTGTAATAAGCACACTTAACATTCAAGAGAGCCCCACTGATTTTAAAAGACTTTACTAAAAATCTGATCATAATAGCTAACTATTTAACATGACACACTTGAGTGTGACCTATCAGAGCGACTGTGAGAAGCATATCTACGGAAATGATCTGGCTGATTGTGGATTCGTTTAAAAATGAAGACTGTGTCCTACTGGGTACGATGAACTTCAAAAACCCTTTTTAAGAGGAGGAGTCCAGCTGTGAAATGACATCTTTCCTCTAAAACGGTGGTTGATTGTAATCTTTGCCGTCCCACCAGAGGAAGTCTGACAATGCAACACTGATTAGCAAGTAGGTACGGTTGTAATTTCATAATCTTTTTGTTTGGCTTTTAGTTCTACTTTTACTAAATGTAAAATCGCACGGTAAGAGTTGAGAGTGAACTTCATTTGGAAAGTTTATAATCATGACTTTAACCTTAAACCTGCGAAACAAGCTGCTGCTGCTGCAAAACAAACCCTGAGCTCTTTTTGACTTATTTAATTTGTGATTCCTAAAACTCAAGTATTTCTGTTTGAACAGCCTTTAAATCCCAGGCATGTGAATAAAAGACTAAAAAATGTTCTGCCCACAAAACCCTCAGAACTGTAATACAAGACTTCAGTAAAATGCCAAATGATTCTGAGGCCTACGCAGGCTGCCCACACCTTACTAGGACAAAAAGACTCAAAATATCAGACGTTTGAGCATGTTATAATTACAGTAATAAGGATAATGGAGGCTGCACTCACCAGGTTTAGCAATTCGATTTCCTCCTTCAGTTTTTCAATGACTTCGTCTTTGTCCTGAACGACCTTCACCAGCCTGGACAGCTCCTGGAGCACATTTAGGGTCATAAAGAATCAATACATGCAGAAAGCTTAGTAGGCTCACCAACACATGAAAGATATGCATTTGAAAATAGTGCATAAATAGTACAATTATGTGAAATTTTGGGTCGAGCAAATGTTGTATGCAAGTTATTTTAGCCATTCAGGGTTCCTGTACATTTTCCAAAGTTTCTCAGCTCTTTTCTGTCATAAAAGAAATTCACTGTGAATTCATAGAAAGACGGGGCTTTCTATGAATTCACAAACCAGACACAGAGATTTAAGGTGAATAGATAGACTGATGGAGTAATCTGGATGGATGATGCATGAACATTTGGAAGGACAACTTTTGTTATTCATGGAATGAGGGATGGGTGAATACATGGATGGATGGAAAAAAAACAAATGGATGCATATTGAATAAAAGATGGATATGAAGAAGAAATACAAGGATATAAGGACAAAAGGATGGACTGATGCGAACAAGAATGGGATGTAAAGTCTAGAAATATTCATGTTTTGTCTTTTATTACGATAATAGAAGGAAGAGCAATAAATCCTAAAGCCAATGGGAAAACCAAAAATTATTAGAAAATCTCTATTTTTATTTCTTTGATTGTTGTTGGAAACTTACATTATTGTTGTAGGATCATTTAAATATTCAGTTCCTTACAATATCTGAAAAAGCAATTTATTTCCTCAAAATTGTATGTGAAAGTCAGTCTTAAAGTGTGCCTTTACCCAAAGCTTGAAATAAGCCATTTCTCTTCATGTGGGATGGAGACTCTGAACACATTAGATGAACATTTTCAAACTGTTCTTTTATTATGTTAATGAACTCAAATCATTATTTCCACACTGTACGTTTTCTGTTGCAGATAGATACGACATTGTCTCCATAGTGACCAAGTAGAGGTGCAGAAAATGGTAAAACATAATGAAGAGGACACAAAAAATCTTTTCAACCATTATTTTAAAAGAACATAACTATGTCTTTGAACTCCCACACAGATACCTGAAGAAAGGATTCTTCCGTTCCTTTTAAACCAAAGCATGTATAGGAGCTAAACTCTTATTAATTTTTAAAAGTTTAGCTTGTTTGATGTGATCTGTCTCAAGGTTATTTGTGTTTATGTGCAACTTTTATCTGAGGAACCTCTGCGTACTTTGTGTGGGCGTATTTGGTCTTCTCCAAGGATCTAAAAAGTTAAAATCTCAGACGAACAAGCCCGGCTATTTGCGTGGAAGTGTAAGAAACAACCCACACCAAAAATAGAGAGTGCAAGACACTGCTTCCAAAGCACTTTTAGTCATTTGACCCCGAGAAACGTGTCACGCTGAAGTGATTCTGAGTGGAGTTTTTCCACCGTGGAAGCAAAAGACATATCTGCACTGGTAAAGGGCATCTCTTCCATCAGCACAGAGGATTTCTGCCACAGTTTTTAGGCAGAAAGTCAAAAATTCAACGGCTGGACAAAGAACTCGAATGGATCATATCTTCTGAACAGAGCTCTTTTTTATTGAGGCGTTAAGTTTAACAATCCAGAGTTACTTTCAGAGCAGGGAAACACGGAGGATCCCATTTTTATTTGAAATATCAACTAGAGAGTACGACGAGATTAGGGGTGAGATGCGGGGTCTTTGTTAAATTGCTTATTGGGATTTGTGCTCTGCTGTTCCATTTTCTGTCTCGTCTTTTCCAAGTGTGACTGGTATTCTATTAAGATGCAGGTAGGCATTCACAGAGCAAGGCTGCATGATTTCAGGAAATATTTATCAATCAATTTTGATTTTAATCATCATTATGTGATTCTTTAACAAATAAAAAATGCTGAACCCACACATGCAAACTCCATGTAGAAAAACTTCAACCCATGAATCCAATGCAGCACTTTTTTTTTTTTTTGCAAAATTACTTTAAATTTAATTAGCAGAGTCCTTACTAGATAAAGAGGGTGTTTGAGATCATTCAAAGAAATGTGGCAAGCAAAATCATCTATAAACCTTCAGTGAACATCTGTAATTATACATATAAGTTTCAAATCTGGTGACTTCTGAATGCAATTGCATTTACTGCATTTCACTTAAACATCACAGTAAAAGGGAATACCAATGTGTATATATCATATTTGGTTTTATGTTCTTAAAAACTGCAGATTAATTTATTTTTTTTTACTTTAGTTAAGCACCAATGTGTGTTGGTCCGTCACACAATATCTCATTAAAACACCCAGAATGATAATAATCCACCACCTGAAGCAAAGTAATATCACACTTGTGTGACAGGAACAGGACAACACACTCTGACCTTCAGGGAGCAGGCAGGGAATAAAACCTGCCAACAGGCTGGTTCACCTGGAGCATCAGAGCAGATGCTCACTTTACTCACGTTTTTTTCCTTCATAGGAAACACAAACCTTTGGATGTCGTCAGGCTGATATTTACCTGTATTTGTGATGACAGGTACAACATTGCTCGTGCTTCTGTGGAGGCGAAGAACAGCAGCTCAGACTACGTACCTTCTCCAGCTCCTCCACCCTCTTCTCCAGATTTGCACCGCCGCCCTCTCGGCTGTGACGGTTTTCTCGCTGTCTGATGTTCCCACCAGCCTCCTCTTCCATCCCCTGCCTTGCAGAGCTGCAACAAATTCAAACAGACCGTATTTAAACCTTGATCAACTTTAATATATCGGTCCTTTAACTTCACGTCCTTCATGAAGTTCTAAAAAAAAATAAAAAAAATAAAGAAAAGAGTGACATTTAGGTCTTATTGTCTCCATTCACAGAGGCCGTTTGAAGGTATGAATCAGAGGCACATTATTAAACTTCAATAGGATGACACATCTATCATGAAAAGAACAGGTGGGAATATCTTCAGCATATTTGCGCTTTCAATTAGGCCTGAATTATTAACAACCCCTGTGCTTCTTATTCTTTTAATGGTGAAGAGAAAGATGAGGATTTGAAATTTCTGTATAAAAAGCCTTCTGGTTAAGAAACATTTCATATATTCCAGCTTCAAAAGCCTCCTAGCGTGGCAGTAGCAAATGCGCGTCACTGTTCTTGAGTCGCAAGGAAAATGGATTTCGAGGTTTCTGAATGCACTTTGAGCGCCACACAAACTAGTTCTTATTTCTTAGACCTTTTTCCAAATAATTACTGACAAGGGGGAAACTTTAATTGCTTTCTCCGCAGAATGTGACCGGTTGGGGTGTGCTGTGGTGGCGCAGGGGTTAAGCAGAACCCACATATGGAGGCCTTAGTCCTCGACGCAGCTGTCACAGGTTCGATTCCCGGTCTTGGCGACATTTGCTGCATGTCTTCCCCCTTCTCTCATTACCCACTTTCCTGTCAATTAACTATCAAATAAAGGCCACTAGAGCCAAAAATAAATAAATAAAAAATGTGACTGGTTTATAAAATTCAATTGCCAGAGACTCAAACTGCAGTGGAGACGGCAGGACAACCACGCGGAGCGCACATGGTCCAGGTGCTCCACCCACAACCTCACCGCCTTTTTATTTTGCTTTCAAAATATCAGCGTGAAACATTTCCCTTTTTGAAATGAGTCCAGCATTTTAACTCTTCACTGAGTTATTTGGACGTTGCAGACTGTCCACCTTATTCATCATCAAATCAAATTAACTTTTCTCAAAGGACCAGCAAACAGATCCTTGGTACCACAGTACCACTACTGTGCTCAACAGTTTGCACAGAGTCCTAACCTTGGACAAATGCTCAATTTAATCTTGTTTTTTAAAACTATTACACATAAATTTGAAAAACTGTGATGTTTGTGCATATTTTTGGTTAACTTCTAACCACAACTTTTATATGATAATTTAATTTAAGGTGGAATCTTAATTTTTAATGGCGGTAAGGTGTTATGTTTTAGTAAACCAGTGGATACATGTGTGGGTATGCACAAATAGGATTAGTAAGCATCCAGGAATATGATTTGTAATAATTTACATTGCCCACATGTACAAATGTTACAACAGGAAGATCTGTTAGAAATTACAGAGAATGTTGAAAATCAACATTGTGTTGACTTTGCAAGCAGCATATCTGCATGAATTCTTTTACCAGCTCATTATTTAGTATAAAATCCAAAATTAAGAACTGAAATCTCATTAGGTTATCACCGTGTTTAAGTTTCCAGGGCTTCAGTGCCATTTATCATGAACAGCAGGTGTTTTTCTGTACTGTGACATTTACACAACCAGCAGCTCATTTTTGTTCCTTCTTACAAAAAACAAAGATTGGAGAATCCTTTGCTTTTGATCTAAGCAGAGTCCTTGAAGTTCTCTCCCTTGTACTTCTCTGCACCCAGACAAGGTACATTTCCTTTGTCTCTTTTCTTCGTTTAAAATGCATGAGCACACTGAAAAATCATCTGAACAGGACGCTTCTAAAAAAGCTCAAAAACAAAAGGCATACCTTTCATATACCTATTCCTGCCGTCTCAGTGGCGCCCAGAAACACTCAACAAACCCAACAAGGGTTCTCCAGGATGCACAGCAGGGGCCGAGGCTGAGCCTAAACATCCACGGCCTCAAGACTAAATATCACACCGCGGCCCATTAGCACCCCACAGAGTTCGGTCTGAGAGCGCGAGAGGCAGAGCCAATCACACACTCCTGGGAGCCTCAGCAGGAGAGAGGGTTGGAAGCACAAACAGGAGGGGAAGCAGCAGCAGCCACAGGTATACCAGCGTCTTTCCACAAACTCATGTACTGATGCAGAATAAGCCACATCTCCACCTGAAGCCACATGATGGAGTATTAAAGCGCTGGATTTGCAGCCTGCTCACCTCTGATAACATGAAACAATCTCTCCATTCAGAGCTCCAAGGTTAGAAAGCGAGTCAGTGAGGCCAATGAAATACGACAGCGTACCAAATAAAAATAGGCTTTTCACCAAGCAGGATGTTCATCACCCCATCATGGGTAACAAAGCTGAGTTAGTTGATGCAAACATGCAAATTTAATGGGAATGCATCCACAAGGCATATGTAGCCGCTAAAAGCTAAGTAGAAATCCAAACATGTTGATGCTAAGCAACTAGACAGACTGATTTCAACACAATATAACTCATAACACCAAATGAAAATTCTTATACATTATTGTTAAGATTAAAGCAATAAAGTGCTGGAAAGAAATAGGCATTGATTTTATTTTACTGCATCAACTGTCTTCAGTCAGAGGCCTCTTCTAATTTGTTGCAGAACTGACTGCTACCTTCCTAGCCACAGCATCACCATCCACAATGAATTCTTTGAAGATTTGTAAAAGATATGAGTTACAACATTCATAATTAAAGTATTTCTGAATTTATCTGTAATTAAACAACTTTTTTTTGTTAAAATATTATTTAAGGATTTACAGAGGTACAGTCAAAGTTGTTCATGCTAGAAAACCCTTCAGGTGGGCTGAATTAAACTAATTCATATCAATGCAAAAACATTGTTTGCAAGATTTCATCCTTTACAGGTTGGTTTGGACAGATTTTTTCTTGTTGTTTTTGTTGATCTGAAATGTTTAAGAGTGACAAATGTGCAAAAAAGGAAGAAATCTGCAAATAGATTAATATTAAATTTTCAAAAGTAATAAAAAAAAAATCTTTCAGGCCTTAAAGTTACACAGATGCGTTAGAACAACACACTTTCCAACAGGAACATTTTAAAGACAGTAAATTAGAGAGTGCTTTGTATTGTTGCTCTTTTAGCCGTCTTGTGCGGCCCGGCCCACCTGGCAGGTTATCTGTTGCAGAATTGCAGAGCATCCAAGTGTAGCCGGGCCAGCTGATGGGGCAGAAGCCATAATTACACAGACAGATTGAATGTCAGCTTGAGAAACAGGCTCAGGGTTGGACTAGAACTGCTCACTTTGAGTGCACAGACAGCAAAACAAATACTGCGTCCTTCATTATCAAGTAAAATAAATAAATAATTGAGTTTTAGCGATTTATGTCAAGGGGAAAAATAACTAATACAGGAAGTGAAAATATGTCTGCTCGGGAAAAGAGCCAAAGCTGATGTTTGTCGACTTCGAGAAGAAGAAGTTCAAAAGCCTTTCATCAAATGCCAGAGCAAAGCTAAACCAAACTGACCCAGTCATTTCCCACAAAACCTTTCAAAGCAAGCCATTTACTTTCAGCACTCCATGTCTGCCACAGCAGGGAAGTGATGGCCTGAACAAAGTGTCATAGGTCCAGATGGTGTCCTGTCAGCTACTGTTCAAAAAACAGCCATCAGCCATCATCCTTCTTGAACCACAACAGCAAGAAACAAGCTGCATCGAGAAATCAAAACAGTCCAGCAGTTTCAGAGAAAATCTTGCAACCTTTATCTCCAGGCTTCTTTTCACTCACTTGACAGATTCGTCAAAAATTACACTTCATGCCTGATCAAAATCAAAATGTGAATCTCACCTCTTAAAACGTCCAGAAGCAGCTTTAGGGGTTTCCTGCAGAAACAAATGGGGAAAATTATGTTTAATTTGCATGCACAATGTATTAGCAGAAAAATATAACTGTTCGTTCCATCTGCCTAAGGTTGTGTTGGCTCACCATGAGAACAAAAAGACATCCACAGAAATAAGAGAAATTCATCAGGAGAAGCATTTATAAAGAGCCTTAAGGTTGTGCATGAAAGTTCAAAAGCAGCAGCTGCTGAGCTGATATAAATGGGCTTTGTTTCATTTCATAGTTCACCACGAATCTGTAGCCTCAAGTTGGAAAAGGCAATCTTGTTTTGAAACATGGAAGGGATGTTTTCTCTCTCTTATTTTCCCATTATTGTATAATCTAAAAAAGATCTGAAGATTGTTTAGATCTATCCAGCAGTGAGTGGCGTCGCCTTCAGGAAAACCTCGCTTTTGAGAAAAATGAAGTGTGAGTTGCAGGTTCTGGGAGATGAATGCGGATCTCCTTTTTCCTGAGGTTCTGTGCAGTGAAGGGTCCGACGGTTGATTGAAGAGCCATTGTTCCGCTAGACTCCCTTCATCAATGCTCTTTTTTTTTTTGTTTCACACATGCAGCCATCTTTAAGACTGACGTATGAAAAAAGTAGAATTTTGACAACATTTTTGGTACATTTCCAACAAAAACATGAACTAAGTTTCAAGGAGGTGGATTTTTGATGCAGAAATGGGTGTGAACATACTTTGATTTAACTACAGAAAAGCAAAAATTCACATGAAAAATTAGTAGAGCTAAGAGTTACACAAAATGTAGTCACAAACATTAAATTTTCATTGTGTGCCTTGCTTTGACATCAATACACCAGACAAAAGATTATTCAGCTATATGCTACTCTATACTTCAAGTTGCTGAGCTTTATTAAACTGCATATAATTTTTTATATTTCAGTTTGTTTTTTACATATATAAGGTCAAAATAATTGTGCATGTGCTTACAAAACACATCCACTGACTTGTTTACCTCAATCAAAAAGACTGATTTCAGTAAATATGCTGTCTAAATGTAAATGTGTGTTTATTGCTATTCCTCCACACAATGCCGCATGTTGAATAAAGTATGAAAAAAATTACATAAATCCCTCCTGAACTGAGCTTGAATAGCTTCCATTAGCAATCAAAACTGCTGCTGCTGCAGTGTTTCTAAGGTAATTTGAAACAGATGAACAGAGGTAATACGGAACAGAAATTAATCAATCACAAATGCAAGAAAAGGGAAGTTCATCCCCAAATATGTAAGCAAAGTGAAACACACAAAACCATCTGTTCGCTTAATCAAATCCATATAAATGTACGTCATCATTTATGGTTTTGACTGGATTAAGCTTATAAGTCACTCTTTTTAATGTGTTTTCCATAACTATTTGAAATCAGAAGAAGGATGTTAAAGTATTTTTTGTACAAAGAATAGTTAATGTGAACCATGCACCGCTTTAAACTTTCAAAACAACAAAGATGGAGCGCACCCTGCCACCCAGGACTTTTTATTACAAGACCAAAATGTCATACTTTTCAGATTACAATTTCCAGAGTTTGTCATAAATACATTAATGTATTTATAATGAATATGAAACCTGACCTGGAAAGCTGACAGAAGCACTTCAAGGACAATTCTCTAAAAAACAAAAACAAAAAAAAAACTACTTTTAACTCAATTCATTAACATTATAGTTTGATCCTTCAGGTGTGAAAGTCTTTTAATTTAATTAAAAGACAAGTTATAAACACCAGTACGAAAGTAAATGTTAAACTAGATGTTTTACTGAATATTTTTGTTTTAAAAATCTTGATTCATTCTGTCATTCTGCAGTAGTTTGACTACAAAGACGCTGGTAGTTTATTAAACAGTTTCTGATTTGGATTGAGAGTGATTATTCACTGCATTCAGTAAAGAAACTAAAACTTAATCTCATCAATATTGTGTTAGTGTGAAACACATTTTATACTTTAAATAAACCAGCTTTTACTTTTTGTTCTCCTTTGCTGAAGGTCTACTTCGATGTTGGTTCTATTTTGCAGAAATGTATATTAAAGTCAGAAGGCAATTTGAAATAGATCATGCATGGAATAAATTGGAAAATAATCAACAGTCAACATAGTTGACAAGACACAATTTTCAAGTTTCACTTATAAGAATGTTTCCACCCACATTTATTTACAGACTATGACAAATCAAAAGTAGCACAACCTAAATGGAAAACACTCGTCACAAAAACACCTCCCAAAATTTTATTTGCCACATCATTAAACACTTTTAAACTATTTATTCATCATCCCTGGGCCGGTTTGACGCGCCCCATATGCTTCAGCACAGAGCTCAGACACAAACGTATCTGAAAAATACCTTCGTCATACCTAGAGCAAAATAATCCTCGATGTTTATCTCTGTTCTGTCTTTTCTATTTTTCTTGAGGAACTTAATAATTTCAGTAGAAAAAGCTTAAACAAAACGCATATGTGGCTCTTTCAAGAAGAACAAAGGCTCTGATGCTGGGAGATAATTCCTGGCTCCTAAAAGAGTAAAATGTGTATTTAAATGAAAACATTTGTAGATTTTTTGCTGACATTTACTCAACATGTAACTGAAAACATTAAGGTTCAATCTGATTCCTCTGTGCCTCACTGGGCTATTGTTGGAATGCTTTTTCCACTGTTCTCACATTTTATTAAGAAGCTGTCAGAGTTTGATGCCAGCTGCAGAAAAAGAGCTTAAAATGCCAATCTTTGATGAAGTGAAGGTGGAAACATGACAAGTGTTCACTCTAAACACCGGAAGACATATTCAACTGTTGTCTCCATTTGGGGTGCTAAATGTGATGCTTGGGGAAAAAAAAAGAGAGTTAAATCTGTGTGTCCTTTCCTCATCTAACATTTTCTCAGAGGAAGAAATGTTAAAGCATGAATCATAAAAATCATATTTAGACATTTCCATTTGTGCTTAAAGCAAATTAGTTTTTCCATTTTAAGCAGCTTTTTAAGGCTTTTATAGCTGGGGTTTCCAAAAATTTGCTTAAATAAATCAAAAATATCTCTCTCCAAATATTTAGCTGCAGCTGCAACTTGTTTTCCTCAGTGTCTGAGCCAAATGAGAAATATTGTATACCTCTATTCTGACTTCCTTTCAAACTGCATCCTCTTAACATTTTGACAGTGACATCAATATAATGTAGTTAAATCATTATGAGTACAACACAAATATTAATAATTTAGGAAAGTTGAGACTTTTACCTGCTTCCATTCACTGTCACCGTGTAACACAACCAAAGCACGGCTGGCTAATGTAAAATATACCGATGAAATGGGAGTGTTTACATAGTTTTTGTCACAAGCAGGCATTCCACTGATGCAAGTTAGAGAAAATTGATTTTCCAAGCTTCCACTAGACAAACGGGATTGATCCTTAATTTCACAGATCACCATTAATCCTTGTTTTACCAAAATTTGTAGAAACTAGTCAATTCGCCGTCACCACTTGAGAGGCTATTGTGCTCCTTCAATGGAAAAGTTTGGTGTTTTTATAGCCATAAGCCTAAACCAAGTTACAAAGGAAAAAAAAAAGTAAAATCTATAACGTATACGTATTAAGAGCCCACATTTCAAGCACTGTATGTGTCTCATTACCCTACTTTCATTGCTCACAGTAAAGATAAGCACTTTAGCTGTGATTCAGAGGTGTGAATAAGTATTTGTTCAGACGGAAACAAGAAATGCGATGAAAAAACAGCTGCTCCTGCAGGAAATCTCACATGACTGATGTTGAGTAATTCTTTGTTTAAATCTGTTCTACATCAGAACCGAGAGGCGATAATTAAAAATGCAGATGAGGCTTGTTAAAAAGAGCTGAACTTAGAGAGGCGTCACGTTATCTGCTCCGGGTTGAGAGTGAGACAGACAGACCTGGCGCCACTTTAAAAGGAGGTAATCCTGAGTTATGTTCCATATGTCGGATCTTTTTTCTTTTTCCTCCTGTAGGACTTGCAGAGCAGAGCAGGGGTAAGGCTGGTTAAGCAGGACCACATGACTGCAGAAGGATATCACAACATATGAAAGAAAAAAACATCATTTTTCCATGCTCGTAGACGTGACTTGGACTTTCTGTTCTAAACAAGAAAAAATACGGCTTGTTTTGTTTGGAATAAATGCTCCGAGACCTGGAGAGACATTTAGGAGTCGGATGCAGCCCTGTAAAAAAATCTGAACTGAGAATCTCTTGAACACTTCTCTTCCTACAGATATCTTCATTCCAGCAAGCAGGTGAAAACTGTATATCATAACACTGCTGCTACGGCAATCACTTGTCTAGTCATGATACAAGGAGTTCGACAGGCACGACTATTTTTTCAAGCTGCTCCTACTTCACATGTCAGTTTGATAGCTGCATAGGGAAACCACAGTAAAAAAATGTATCCCTGCTGCTTATGGAACAAGCTGTCAGAATAAAAATATACGTTTTAAAAATCAGTGACAGCTATATATGAATGGATATGGAAGATCCTGCACATCTGGTTTATGTATGCACATACATGAAGGTGTAAAATGAAGCTTAGATTATTCTGTTTCAAGTGACAATATCACGATTTGAGCACCTAATACAAAACTAAAGCAGTGACAGAAAAGATCTAGCAAGCAGGCCAGAAATTTAAGTGACATAATAAAGATGGTCTGGCTTTAATTTATCAGTTTGGAAAAAGAAAAGCACTTGTGACACCAAATATGTAAATCTGACAGCTTTCAAATAGAAGCATTTTCTGCTCAGCACACTCTCCTCTCTAAGCATCCAAATACCTGATTAACAAGCCATTCAACTGTTTTGTAGAACAAAGAAGTAGTGAATGGAAGCAGCTGAAAATCTTTCTTCACATAGCCAGTTTATATTGGATTAATTAAATGGAGATCTGTCAATGTTTGCCGACAACCTACTTAAAAAAGTACTTTCATGATCTGACTGCAGGCCATGAAAAAGTCATCCAACACAGCTGTGCATGAAGTGTGTCCCAATTGCTTAACTTTTGGATCTTTTGACTTTTTGTAATATTGCAGAGAGACTGCTTTTGGTGGCTGAGGAGTCTTTGAGAAGAGAAGGACTGCTTACACCTTCATTTTTTTTAAGAAGCGCACAACTCCAGAGGCTCCTTTTTGGTTCATTAAAGTTTTTCTCTTTTTAAAAAAGTCCATTCTGATTTTATGGTGCGTTCACACCAAACGCGTTTTCAGCGTTTGACATGTCAAGAGTGTCCAATGCGTCCGAATAGCTCGAACGATTTCGACGTGCTTCCATGTAGACTTTGACTGTAAACCAGACGCGTGAGATGGTAGGTGTAGAGCAAAATGTCAAGCGTCTGCATTCAGAGTGAACATGTGTCGAACCTGAGGCGTCGGACTCGTTTGCTGTGAACGCACCGTAAAGTTTAATACGTGCAAGATTTTTTTGTTAAACTAGAGGACTGACGTCTTCTATTCTAAGTCGGATGCGTGGCAAAGCTGAACTCCTCGCTGTTTGTTTGCAGTTTAGCAAATTCCTTACTTTTGATTATTGGTTTATTCTTTAATCAAAGCCACAACTAAGCAGGTGCTGTCACAATCTTCCTGGTAAGCATGGTATTCGTGTGCACATTTCATACACAAGCCTCTGCTCGGTATAAACAGCCTCAGACAGTTTCTGCCCAAAACAAAATAAAGCCCATTGATGCACAACAGCCAATCCATCTGGAACGTGACTACAACCTTCATCCATGCAGAGTTGTCACACAGTGGAAGATTCTTCTTAAAAAAAAAAGAATAGAAAAAAGAAGGCAATTTTCATGTCAGTCAGAAATAAAAGAAAATACTTTTTTCGTCATTGTGACACAGCGTGATGGATTTCAACCCCCCTCTGTGCTCAGCCTTTTATTGGGAATCGCTGTGTTCATTTGGAGTTGGTGAAATTAGATTGTGTTTTGTAGAACATAAACTGCTCTGAAACATGACTTAAGTATTTCATTTTCACTTATTCACTTATGTTTTCATTTTGCAGACCACTTATCAAAATTAATACAAAGAAGTGCATTCTGTCTCTGCATGGATTCCATTTGAATAAAATAATCACACTGCTGGTTGGAAAGCTAAGGAAAAAAACAGACATCATAAGAAGCAGAGCTGGAAACAGGTTCCCAAATACAGTCGGGTTTTTCCCCCCCAAAATACCTGGTTTTAAAAAGATCCCACCACCAAAACTTAAAGGTTTAAACCATTTTAAACGGTATTTTATGGTTCTTCATTTCTCTTTCAACTGGAGTTCCCAGGGATGATGAAATGCTGAGACACCTTCGTGTTTTGAATCACGGCTTTCTTTTCACACAAGCTCAGCTGAGCTCTGCCAGCGTCTTCCTGTGCAACAGTGCCTCTGTTTGGCAGCACAGAAGTAACAATCTGCGCAGCGCACTGGCTGGGAATAGACAAGACATTCCTCCTCTGCATCTGAAGCTCTTACCAGCAGGTAGCCGGTGGCCGGGTCAGCCGTCATAGACTCATTCTGGAAAGTGTTGACCTGAACCAGCTCCTCTTCCTCACGTCTGTCTTTTTCTCCTGCGTCGTCGTCGTCCAGCTCATCCAGGCTCTGACAGGGAAAGAGAATATAAAGAAAAAAATTTAGAAATAGAGTAGAAATATTATTTTTTCTGCAACCATTTTTGCTGCACAAGTATGTTTTATATAGATAAACAGACGGTAAGCCCATCAGAATCACCCTTTTGCTTCTTTTTAAATCCTGACTAAGCATGCTAAAACTCACTTGCAGGAATCAGGAGCTAATTATACACCAACACAAGATCAACTGGTGAAGCATCAGGAAAATAACCAGCCTGCTTGGGGGACTTTTGGGCTGAGGGGATTTTTTTTAAAAAGAGGAATCTGTTTTGATAACAATAAACAGCTTGCACAAACATGCAAAGAACCAACATCCTTTTGAAAGAAAAGAAAGGCATTTAGCTAAAAATATTCAGGCAGAGATCTCAGATAGCGCCTGGGAAACTCTCCAGATTCACTCCTGGTAATATGGATTTTTTTTCTCCATCTAGAAATCTGTGCAAGAGCTCAGTTTCTAATTCCATCCCTTCTGAGTCAACACGGACACAAAGTTGGAGAGAGAAGTGATGGATAAAGGCATTCCACAAACAGATTTACAGAAGGATGGAGGCCTGGACTGTGACAAGAGGTTGAGAGAGAGGCCGCAGTCTTGGAGGGTCATGATTTAAACCAGCCTTTCCTGTTTCACACTGCAAAGTGAACAAAAGATGCCAGCTCAACAGGCCCTTCAGTGGTAAAAATAGCCTTACAAGGTTAACAAGGAATGCAGTCGTTTGCAGGCCTTTCCTGTCAAAGTGTTTATCAGTTCTCCTTAGGGAAAATGCCAGCTCTTTTCCTCTTTAGCTGGTTTTATGCTTGCACTGTAGCTTTGCAATGTCCCTCAGAGGATCTGAAGGGGTGGCACGCGGGAAACCAGCAGTTTTGTCGGCGCACAAAACTTTCCATCGAGGCACCAAGTAAAGTCTGAAAAATCGGGGTGGGAGAAAAATGTACAAACATGGCAACAGATCTTCACTCCTGTTTTTCTCATATGGTGTTTTCCACCCTCTCGTTACCTTGGATCAATCAATCAATCAAATTTTATTTGTATAGCACATTTCAGCAGCAAGGCATTTCAAAGTGCTTTACATAATTTTAAACAGTGAGAAAGAAAAAGAAAGTAATAAAAAGATAAAAAGAAAAGATAAAATCACAGCCTAACAGGACAAGGCCTCCAGCCTTGCAGCACCAGGCTCCGTCCGCCTGTTTCGCGAAAATTTTGCGCTAGGACTTTCGCTGTCCTACGCGGATTTTGTGCATTAATTGGTTACCTGTTAGTCTAGAATTTACAGGGTTAAACAGTGAGAAAGAAAAAGAAAGTAATAAAAAGATAATAAAATCACAGCCTAACAGGACAAGGCCTCCAGCCTTGCAGCACCAGGCTCCGTCCGCCTGTTTCGCAAAAATTTTGCGCTAGGACTTTCGCTGTCCTACGCGGATTTTGTGCATTAATTGGTTACCTGTTAGTCTAGAATTTACAGGGTTTTATATACGCGCAATGACTCCCAGTCACTCGCAAATACATAGAAGGCATCAATTGCCATAAGCAACTGTAAACAGGTGGGTTTTAAGTTGAGATTTAAAGGCACCCAGTGTTTCAGCTGTTTTACAGTTTTCTGGAAGTTTGTTCCAAATCCGTGGTGCATAGAAACTGAATGCTGCTTCTCCTCGTTTGGTTCTGGTTCTGGGGATGCAGAGCAGACCAGAACCAGAAGATCTGAGGGGTCTAGATGGTTGGTACAGCAATAACAGATCTTTAATGTATTGTGGTGCTAAACCGTTCAGTGATTTATAAACTAACAACAGTATTTTAAAGTCTATTCTTTGAGCTACAGGGAGCCAGTGTAGGGACTTTAGAACTGGTGTTATGTGCTCTATCTTCCTGGTTCTAGTGAGAACGCGAGCAGCAGCGTTCTGGATCAGCTGCAGCTGTTTGATTGATTTATTAGTCAGACCTGTGAAGACGCTGTTGCAGTAATCAATACGGCTAAAGATAAACGCATGGATGAGTTTCTCTAGATCCTGCTGAGACATTAGTCCTCTAATCCTGGAGATGTTCTTCAGGTGATAGAAGGCCGACTTTGTGACTGTCTTTATGTGGCTCTGAAGGTTCAAGTCAGAGTCCATCACTACTCCCAGGTTTCGGGCCTGATCCCTGGTTTTCAGTTGTAATAACTGAAGCTGAGCATTGATTCTAGTTCGTTCCTCTTTAGGTCCAAAGATAATAACTTCAGTTTTGTTTCTGTTCAGCTGGAGAAAGTTTTGGCCCATCCACACATTTATCTGATCTAAGCATCTGTTCAGTGATTGGATGGGTTCAGAGTCACCTGGTGACATCGTGATGTAGAGCTGTGTATCATCCGCATAGTTATGGTAGCTAATCCTATTTCCTGCTATAACCTGAGCCAGCGGGAGCATATAAATATTGAAAAGAAGGGGTCCTAGGATTGAGCCTTGGGGTACCCCACATGTGACCTTTGACCTCTCTGATGAGAAGTTTCCAATTGAAACAAAGAAATTCCTGTTCTTTATGTAAGATTCAAACCAGTTGAGCACTGGACCAGAGAGTCCGACCCAACTCTCCAGTCGATTCAGTAAAATGTCATGGTCAACAGTGTCGAAAGCTGCACTGAGGTCCAACAGAACCAGTACTGTGGTTCTCCCACAGTCTGCATTTATATGGATGTCATTGAACACTTTGACTAGGCCGTCTCCGTGCTGTGGTGAGCACGAAAACCAGACTGGAAGGAGTCAAAGCGATTCATTATTGTTAAGAAGTTATTTAATTGTTTAAAAACTGCTTTTTCAATAACTTTGCTGATGAATGGGAGGTTGGAGATCGGCCTGTAATTCTGCAGTAGTGATTTGTCCAGATTGTTCTTTTTTATCAGTGGTTTGATAACTGCTGTTTTCAAAGTCTGGGGGAAAACACCTGAAGACAACGATGTGTTTACTATATGGAGCAGATCATTAGCAACGACAGGCAGGACTTTCTTAAAGAAATGTGTGGGTAGGACATCCAGACAGCAGGAACTGGAGCTTAATTGACTTATAATTTCTTCTAGGGTTTTATAATGAAGTAGTTGAAATTGGGTCATTTTTCCTGCATTCGTTTTGTTTGGGCACAGCATTGGTACTGGCTTTGGAGTGGATGTGCAGATTAATCCTCTGATCTTTTGAATTTTCTCTGAAAAGAAACTGGAAAACTTGTTGCAGGCGGCATTAGATTGAAGTTCAGGTGGCAGCATCACAGGAGGATTTGTGAGCCTGTCAACAGTATCAAATAAAGCTCGGGCGTTGTTAGTGTTTTTGTTTATGACATCTGCAAAGAAAGCCTCTCTTGCAAGTTTTAGTGTTGTGTGATAGTTACGTAGTCTTTCCTTGTAGATGTCATAATAAACGTGTAGTTGAGTTTTACGCCATTTCCGTTCGGCTCTACGGCAGAGTTGTCTTGCAGACAGAACTGTTTGTGCATTTCTCCATGGAGATTTCTTCCTACCAGACACAACCTTCACTTTAATGGGTGCAATGTAATCAATGATATCTGAAAGTTTGCACTGAAAATCATCTACCAACTTATCTACGTTATTATAGCTTAAGGGCGAGGAAGAAGAGTAGATTTGATTAAATGTTTCTGCTGTGTTTTCTGTGAAAGTACGTTTTGTGATAGTAGCTGTTTGTCCAAGTGGGTTAATGGATAAAGAACTTTCAAAGATAACAGCAAAGTGGTCCGACAGGGCGACATCAGTTACAGAGACATTGGAAATATTCACACCCTTACTGATAACCAGGTCCAGTGTGTGTCCATGAGTGTGTGTTGCTTGTTTGACATGTTGTGTTAAACCAAAACTCTCTAATATATCAAATAGCTTTTTTGCCCCTCGGTCTTGGGGGTTGTCAACATGAATGTTGAAATCACCGACAATTATCAAACAATCGTAGTCAATGCATATGAGAGATAGAAGTTCATTGAAGTCCATAAAGAAATTTTCCACATATGTTGGAGTTTTGTATAAGGTTAGTATCAAAGTTCTTTTGTGGCCTTTTACCTCAATTCCAAGATACTCAAAAGACATAAAATGACCCAGAGAGATTTTGCCACAGTTCATGGTATTTGTAAATATTGAAGCCACGCCTCCTCCTTTTTTATGTTTTCTATTCTCACTTAAAAAATTGTATGTAGGAGGCGCTGATTCAATTAGTACGATTGCTTCATTATTGTCATTCAGCCATGTTTCTGTCAGAAATAAAACATCAATATTATGCTCGGTGATGAAATCATTAATTAATAGAGCTTTAGCACAAAGAGATCTGGTATTTAAAAGAGCCAGTTTAAGTGACTTGGAGGCTGAAAGTTCTTCAGTCTGAGGTTCCTGTATGCAGGGGATCAGTTTGAGGTTTGAATTAAGACCGCTGCTTTTTGTATTTCTGTTTTTTCTAACTTTTCTTCTAGTGATCCGGACAGGTAATGTCCTGCTATGAAATGTCGGGGGGCCAGACACATTCTGGTGGAAGACTGTTGTAAAAATAATATCTGGACCCCGGTCTCAGACCTCAGAAACGCAGAGTGCTGGATCCTCAGGGAGGTCAGAGGCAGGTGGCTTAGATGAAGTGAGGTCTGCTATGTTAGCGCTAAGGAGAGTCGTGCCGAGGCGAACCTGTTGATCTATTCCAGCCTGCTGAGAGGAGAAAGAGTCCGTCCGCCTTCCTTTCTGACCCGTGTCCTCCACCAGCATCTTCAGGCGGCACAGGTGCAGCCCGACTCTCTTTAGTGATTGACTTCCTGGGAAACTTTGTTCTTGTGAGTGAGTAAAGGAGCAGAGAGGAATGGGGGATGGAGGAGGGGAACCGGTCAATCTGTCACCAGTCGATGTTTTATCAGTTTGTATTGGAATAGTTTGTTCTTGATAAGCGGAGGGTTCCATCCTAGTCAGACATCCTTGAGCCAGTTCTTCTGAAGCAATGGTCACATTGCTGTTCTTGTTGATAAAATGAAAAATGTTTGCAGTGAGCAGCCTTATCCCATGTTTGTTAAGATTGCGTCCTCCTCTTCCAAAGAGGTGAAAGCGCTGCCAGTAGATCCAGAGGTTATCAATGAAGGTCACTGAGCTGGCAGAGCAGGTTTTAATCAGCCATTTGTTTATCATGCCCAGCCTGGAATGTTTTTCGTCTCCCCATTGAGGCGATGGAATTGGACCGCTGAGAAATAACTTCATTTTTAATTTTCCCATAGTGTCCAGAAGAATATTAAAGTCCTTTTTTAGAATCTCCGATTTTTGCTTTGCCAGATCGTTAGCTCCAACATGCACAACTAAAGTCTCCATGTTTGGCTGATCAGCGGTTAGAGAGTGCACTTTGCGAGTCAAATCAGAAACAGTGTCACCAAGAAAAGAAACCACTCTGGTTTTCTTGGGATTGCAAACATGACTGATTCCATTTACTGTCTCATCTCCAACAATAAGCACTCTTTGCATACCTTTTGTTTTCCCGGTGTTCATTTTGTCCTTCGGAGCTTTGTAGGGTGGATGTGCTGGTCTCGCCTCATTGTTGATGTTTGAAGATGGGTTTTCACTCAGAGGCTCAGGCTGGAGTGCAGAAAATCTGTTTTTCAGTGGGATTCCCACGGAGTCGGAATATTTTGAGGCTTGGGCTGGTCGCTTTGTCCTTGGGAGCGGGGTCGGTGGGGCCGTTTTTGTTCCAGCTGCTTGTTTGCAGTTCTTTGGCGGAGCAGGTGTTGAAGTTGAAGGTGGGTTTCGGCTCAGAGTTGGCCACGCTGTTTCGTCCAGGTGAGGTGTTCTCCCTGTTAGTCGTCTCATGGGATCTGCAGTGTGAGACTTTTGTTTTGGTTTGGCACCCTGAGCGATCCAGGGCGAGCTGGTTGGTGCAGGGTGTACGACCTCACCGCTGATTTGAGGAAGAGTTGTTTCATTTCCACAGGTAGCGTTGATCTCAAAGTTCACCTCCAGCCGTTGAATCTTCGTTTCTAAAAACTGAAGTCGTTGTAGAATACTGTTAATGTCCTTGGGGTCGGACGGGGGCATTTTGCCCTAGCTCAACTTGGAGATGAAGAAAAGTAAGGTAAAAATAAAAGTGAAAAAATATTTCCCAGTCCTTAAGTCTGAAGTAATCCAGTTATTATGTAAAAATTGTGACTGTAAAAATAATTCACAGGCAAAGTTATCAGTAAGGACGGGAGAGAGCAGGATAAGCTGTTCCTCCTTCAGCTGCAAGGACAGAATTTTTCTGTCCTTGCTGTCCTTGGATACCATCAAATACATGTGGTAATGATATAGTCCTAAAAGAACAGCCATCAAGCAGTCTCATCGATCATTTTTGGCATGTTAAGAACACCCGATGGTTTCCAAACCAAAATCTTTGAATCCTGTTTTGCCAGTCATGCCCTATGAAGGGCTTCTGTTAACAACTGAAAAGGAAACATCTCTGTTTCACTTTGCATTAAATAGTTCAATACCGGTTATTCCTATTGCTAAATCAGAATGTGTCTGTGATCAGACTTGTTTATGTACTGCATGTTTTCCCCATTGAACATTTCTACAAGAGTCCCTTAAAAACACCGTTAAGATCTGATCAACTTTTTCCTCATTTTAATGCATGTATGGTTATCATTTGTTTCAATGAAGGAATTAGTGCAGAAACAGCATCACCAAAACCAAACCAGACAGGTCTGAGATAAAGCTGTGGGGAGGTTCAAAGTTTATGAAAACACTTGCAGGACACTGTCTGCTAGTCTGCTATTATTTTTTAAATTATAAGGATGGGAGCCTTTAATGGTTCTGACATAAAACGCCACCAATATGTGGGAAACAGGAACTTTTGAGGTTACCAAAAATAATTACGTTAAACAGAAGTCTGCTTGTGTCAACACAAAGCGAACTGCTCAGTGACCAACCACTCCGCTATGCACAAACTTCCCTGAAATGTTGAATCGGGGACCTCAACGTTTGTTTTGGATAGAAAGGCAGCTCTCTTTTTTCACCCTGTAGGATTCAAAATTGCTTTGCATTTCCATCTATTCCAAATAAAGGGAAGAGAAATCTGCGCGTGCATCCATATAAGGGAATCTTCTGCTCCTGAGCTCATCATAATGTGTGCATTTTTCTGGTCACTTTTTCACCCTGGACAGCTGAAATAAGCAGTTTGGGTGCTGAGGGATGATTGTGCAATGCTTTGACTCAAAAGTCAAGCTAATATTAGATGTTACACACAATGATCCGACAGTTTTTGTCTATTATTTACACATTCTGCACCAACTTCAAGTTTTACTGAAACAAACCAACATCTGATTTATATTTGAAATTCTGCAGAATGATCTTTTAATGATCTGAATGTTTGCATACTCAGTGAAACAGCTTAGATGCAGCTTTTTCCACAAATATGGTCAATCAAACTCCTGACTTAATTTAATTTTGTGAAGTTAGGTTCATGGAATCCAGCTGTGACTACTTGCATAAAATGAAAGCTCTTCCAATCAAAGCACTGCAGTTTACAAATTCCTGCACTGATGAATTGTGTAATAAATGACAAAAAGATATGCTGAAGTTCTGATAAATGTGTGCCTATCGTCATACCACTGATAGTTCCAGAAATGTTGCACTGAAAACTTGCTTCCTGTTTACAAAAGCATAGTGTGAGGGCGTTGAAGGAGTTTACATAAGCAGAACAAGGAAAACAGTCACCCCGCTTTGCTGCGATCTCCATACCCACGTCTGTCGCTCCGCACATGAAAAATTAAAGAAGCTACATCTGGAGCAGAACTTCACGGTCTGCTGGAATGTCTGTTGTGGTTGGAAACTCTTTGGGGAGGAAAATGATCAGTCCATTTTTTTTATTTTTCCCCGACGGTTCATCTGTGGCTGGCTGCAAAAATATATCAGACTTTTTCTACAGGACAGGAGGCTTTACCCTTATGCTCGGCATTTCAGTTAAAAATGACTGCATGACGGCAAAGGATGCAACTGATGATTGGCTGTCAAAAACTGAGCCTTTTTTTTTCAAACCCATCTGACTCGAGCACATACACCTCATACTAAAGGAGTGAAAAGATCCTCTTGCTCAATACCTTAAGGTCTTTTGATTTGCATATGAATATATAATAAAAATGTAAAATCTTCATGAAAAAGTCATTCAGGGGAACTGTTGTTGCATCTATGCAAACATAAAAAAATGACATTCTTCAGGATGAATAAAAAATAACTTTGGGGTCTACTGACTGCAAATTCATAGACGATTTGCACGGATGTCAAGAGGGATTTTTGATCTCGTTAACATGTTCTCAAAGAGGCTAAATGGTGATTTCATTGGAAAAGTGACCTCCTGCTTCAACAGTCGCCCAGGATTTCATATGTGCAGGTTTTTCACTGTGCCAGTGTCTCGTCCACTTCATCTCAAAATTAATCTCTAAACAAGCCGTGGGTATCTTCAGTGGAAGTATGCTCATGCAGGGGATTTAACGACCGGTGTGCATTAATCACCCGTCACTCACTACAGCACAGAGACTTCATTAGGATGATCCATTAGGAAAGAGATAAACTCACAAGCTGATTAATCACGACTGCCAGCTTGGTCAGGTCCCAACACAGGGCAAAACGCCTCGGAGCTGACAGATAAGACGCTGGTACTACCAAGGTTAGTGTCACAGGTATTTCAAATCTGAATTTATCAGATAAGAAATTTGTGATTGACGGCTTCATGTAAATACGACATGTACAGCTAAAATCAGAACAAAACCCCAAAGATTTTGAAGGATTATTCGTAAAACATTTTCAGAGAGCAGTTTGCGGCTTTTGAAGATTTATTTATGAGTTCAGATGCACGATAATTTGGGCAGCAGAACATGAATTGAACATGTGGCACGCAGTGTTTTTAATTGATGCTGCAAATCCAATTTGACTAGCAATAAATGAAATACTTCACTAAATAGTGGTACGTCCTTCTGCTTCAGGTCTGTTGCAAATACAGACCTCAGACAGAGAGCAGCATGCAGACAAGAAAAACTCCAGATTCTTAATTTGCATTCAACGTAATTTCAATAATTTGGGCAACTTTTTTATCTACACTTTTTTATTATTTAGGTGCACTAGTACATTTTACTAAGATAAGTCATGTCACAGTTATTCAAAATTAATATTGTTGCTTTTAAAGCTTTTTGATAGTATTTTTAATAAGGTTAAAGCAGAGAGGATCCTTAATTTGCTGCAGCAGTGATGTAAATATTCCATTCAATCTTGTCTCAGCTTTTTGGTCCTGCTTTGCACCCATAAAACCTAGTATTATTTGATGGGATGCCAATTAGCTCCCGGTTGTTAAAAAACAAAGAGCAAAAAAACGTGTTGCCATGGTTACACGTGAAAACTGTCAGAAAGCAACAAAAAAAAAAAGTGTGAGCAGAAATCCTTCCAGCTGCACTAAATCTAAACTTAGTGGGAATAATTGCAATGCCTCAGCCAAAAAACAGCATAACAGAGGAACATCATGCCCAGGAACCCTAAATATTAAAGTCAGTTAATGCCACATCCACATCCCTGTAATATCTTTTGAAATAAGGAATATTTAAGTGCAGCTCTAGATAAATGAGGTAAAGGGTCTTTAAAAAGAAATCAAAACATAAAAAATGAACTCATCTGCTCTCAGTTAATCTCTACTCTCAAGAAGTTTCTTTAAATTTAGCATTCAGAGCAAATCTCTGCATGACCTCCATCTAACCAGTAAAATATTCAGAGATCAGAATCCCTTTCAAGTTCATTCTGAAAAATATTACATAATTCCCCCAAACAGGACACACTCTGAGCACTGAGAAAAATAAAAATAAAAGCTAAAACCTGCATCTGCACACTATATATATTTACTCTTGCACTATTCAGAGTATAAAACAGCTGGTTTCAGAATGGTTTGAAGTCAGATTTACATATATGGATTGTCTGTGAAGGTGTTCTTTGGGGATTGAGTTAAGTCAAACATGGTGCAAAACATTCAAAGGATCAAAGTCTGTTTTGGCTTCGAGGGCTGGACAGCTTTCTTCAAAAATGACCGTAACATAAGAGAAATTCTAACAGTTTGGCTTTGAACTTGAAAACTGTGTGACCCTTTAACCCCAAGTTAGGCACTAGTAACTTAATCAACACCGAACCAAACCATGAATAGAGTCACAGCAAACAAAAAGCTTTAAGCAAATAAGCAGGAGAGTCTCTGGTTGCGATTGCTGACCCGGTGAGCAGCAGCATCAGCATTCCTCTGGATGTGTCAGAGTGAACCAAAGGCCTGAGGGCAGACCAGCTGGGCTCAGCAGAGCCGGGCAGAGATCTTCGACTGTCTGCATGAGCTTTAATGCCTCTGTGGGAAAACGCTCTCTGTATGCTTAGACGTTTGCCAAACTTCTTCTGTGGTCTAATAACCTCAGCGATGGCTTGGAGCGTCGACTGGGGTTGTAAGGAGCCTCAGTGTGCAATTAATATCTCTCTGTCTCTATCTATCCGTCTGTATCTGTAGGTTAGCATTTGCAGCTTCTCTTGTTACCCTGCATAAATGGGAGTTAACAATCCCAATCCACAGCCCTCCGCAGACAACCACATGGCCCTCCGTCGACCCCTCTGCTTCGTCATGTGGAACGAGGCAAGAGCTTTTACAGCAGAGAGGTTCAAAAGCACAAGCCTCCTGCAAAGTTTTCAGTTTCTGCATGGATGTTTCACAAACGGGAATCTTCAGACTTCCTCGTCTGGTGAGAAGCACCCAGAGCTGACCAAAGTTGTTCTTGTGGTTTCCACATCGCGGCTGTAGTTGTGGTGTGATTTAAGAGCATGATATCCAGCACTGTGGTGACGAAGGATTTCTCCCAGCTGTAAAACATCTATTCCTCGTGGTTTACAACAGAGACGTGTATAAAACTAGCAAAGAACCTCAAATGACCCTCGTCTTGGCTTGCAGCATGCTGACTACAGTCCTGACTGTCAAATCTGAAATCCAGAAGAACTATAAAACTATTAAATTATTTTTTGTGCAACAGTTTTCAATTAGCACAGTTAGCGCTGTATGATTAAAACCAAAGTGTGTTCATCATGACCTACTGTAAGGAAGTATACTACTGAGATTTCAATAAATACTACAAGAGATTTCCTTGTTATTTTTGTTTGATCAGGGTTGTAATTTGTCATCTTTTGTTAAAAGTATTGACCCAAACTGGAATAATAACCAGAATAATGTTAATTGGGTGAAAAAGGTTTCAGAAATAAATGTATAATTCTCTAATATTTAAGCCTTCCTACAACTATTTGTTAATAGCTACAGAATGGCAGTAATAACAGGTTTGTTTATGGTATTAAAAGTCATTATAAACTAATGAAGGGTTACAACAACCTGTATTAATCCACAATTTAACCTTTTATTAATTCTACATGGTTGGTCGTCATCTGGACATTAAATAACTAGTGGTTCATAGAAATTGGTCGTTTTACCAAAAATCTACAACTATGGTCAGGAAAAACACAAACTCCAGGAAGGCTAAACAAACTCCATTTACTCAACTGTAGAACCACAGACATACCAGATTCCTTGTGTTATGAACAGTTTACCTCAGGTATAAACATCATTATCTCGGGAAATGGAAAGCAAGTGTGCCCTGCTGTGTTGTTGTCCTTCTCTTGGGTATTTGCACGAGCCTCTGACACAAAACATTGCTGGCCTGCATTGGCGTGGAAGAAAGACAACACCATACAAACATTACAAGACACGCAAGAATTTTGCTTTTTAAAACTGCAAAGCAATTTTCCTCAACTTTGAATCTAAGTAACATTTTAACAGAGATTCTGCGTGTTTTTTCTATAATCAAACTCTCAGTACACTTTCATCCTTATTTATAACTTGCAAAATTAGTATATTGTCAGTTGTAGCAAGAAGCTGCAAGTAAATATTCAATGGAAGGATTCATATGTTGTCGATTTTCTTCATAAAAGTCAAGGTCAATAAACTTTCTGCTTGATAAATGTTCATTCATCCCGACGAGGCCTTAAATAAAAAGGATCACTTATGTACATGGGATTACGCTGCAATTTATCTTTCTCATGCGAGCTAAGAGTTTTTCCATCTGCATGTCCTCACCACAGACCAAACCAACTGCAACCCAAGAGAGACTGGTTTTGTAGGCTGCTGGAGCGTTCACGCCAGTAATCCAGTTTCTGCAAACCAGCAGTAATAACAGGCTGCTTTCCGTGTGCTGGCCTGAGAAAGCAGAACAGAAGTGGTCCTGCTTTTTGTCCAATTCCTAATCTCATTTTTGCCCATGTGCTGGCATCTGTACTTCTTCCTTCCTGAACTGATATTTTTTGAACACTGTGCAGCAAGTATAAATGCATATTTTCTCCCAAAGCTGCAGAATAATGATTATGGCAGCAGCATTATTTTTTACAGTGCAAGCATATTTTGGTGGAATTTATAATAAACATCTTTTTATGTTTCACACCCCCACAAGAGTTATTTGGACAAAACAAGACAATAATAATTCAGGATCTTGTTGCTCTGAAAGTTCAACATTTGACATTTACAGTGTGCTCCTTTCAAATCATGACTTTGTCTTGGAAAATACACTCAGGAATGAATCAAGAGCTAAAAATTTGTAAAGATTTTATTTTTTTGCCTCATGGGACAAGTATCTTAATATTCCATATTCAGAAAAGTACTTTAAATCCAAGGTTTTCAGAGGAGCTTGTGCACAGCCACGTGAATTTCTCTGCTTTAGTTAGATACTTAATCAGAACTCTGCACAGAGACCCCTGACCTAAAGCTGTGTTCAAAGGCCTCAACCTTTCCACAGACTTCCTATTTGGAATGTTTTAAATCTCATCACCAGTGCAGAACCCGCACCTGCAACTCAACACAAAACATCTGGTTCTTGTACTTTGCCATCTAAGCTCCCTGAGAGGTCCTCTTTACAAGATGGCTGAAAGAAGCCACATGGAAACACAATGAATACCAGAGACAAATCTTAACCAGCACTGGAAGTTCTGTCACATTAGGAGCAGAAATCCATCGACGCCCTCTACCGTGCCAAGCAAACCTAATACTACTGTAAACTTTTCACATTTCATCAGGTTACAACCACAAACAATGTATTTCATTGGAATTTTATTTGATAGATCAAGACAAAGTAACGCATAATTGTCGTGTAGAAAGAAAATGTCAAAATTTTGCTGTCCTCGCCAAGGGTTTTTGAAACCTTTAACACGTTTGCCTTGTTTTCAGCTTCATCCATCTTAGCCTTCTTGTTCCTGCTGAAGAAAATCTCCCTAAAGTATCATGATGTTACCTTGTTTCACTGTGGGGAGAAGTTGTCACAATAGGGAACAAAATGAGTTAGTTTTCTTCCAGAGAATGTACTTCCACATGTTTGCTACTTGACGTCTTTGGTTTTCTTTCAACTGTTGCCAATATTTTAACCAGGGTGACTTTGATAACTTTCGGCTACTTCTCAGATTAACACTCTCCTTGCCTGGTCTGTTAGTTCTGGTGGACAGTCATATATTGGTAGTTTATTTTTATATAATGTATTCTAATAGTGTCTTCATAACTTGTTACTTAATCCAAATATGTCTAACTTTATCCTTGGTATTTACCATGTGGTTTGTTCATAAATATTCTCTAACAAACATCTGAGGCCAACAAAAATCAGCTGTATTTCTAGTGAAATAAAAACGTGTAAACAGCGTCTTTTCACTTTACAATTAAACCTGCATTTTGGTTAATCTATCACATAAAATTCCAATACAGAAGGTTTAAATCTATTGTTGTAATGTGACAAAACGTACAAAAATATTCTTGCACAGCCAAATAGCACTCAGCATTTGTGTTTCTGCACGGCCATCGCATCTCTTGGCTGCTGAAATGTGGTTTTCTTGGCTCTGCAGGTCATTTTCATTCAAAGCTCCAACAACTCAGGGACTAATCAGGTTCCAGAGACCCATCAAAAGAACCACAGACATGATGGATCCGGAATGAAGCCAGGTTTGCTGAATCCAGTGAGTTATGCATGCATGGCAGCAGGACCGACGGTCCAAATTATTTTCACACAGTCCAACTGTAGGGTTTGAAAAAATGGTTCGAGAGGCACAGCACAGCCAGAAACTACTCAGAAAGAGCAAAGCAAAATGGAACCCTGAATTGTTGTAATTCAACTTATTATAAGTTGCCTAAAAACAAAACATTTTAGCTCTTAATAATATGCAATTTATATTAAACCAGTTATATAACCTTTTCTGAAACATCACACTGCTGGAAATTTGTAACCACTTTTTTTAAACTTTACAGGTTTTCCAAGAGTTTTTATTTAACCCGTGCAGTGAAAGTGGAAATGCTTAAAACGTTCAGAGGCGTCACTAGTTTGCACTTCTTTAGAACAAGACCACAGAAGCCCGCGAGTAAAAAAACAAGGCCTGTTTCTGCTGAGTGGGAGCCCACCAAGATAAAAGCAGAACAAGAACCAACGAGTCAAACTCGCCCTCCGTTTGAGTCTGTAATTTTGGAGAGTGACTGCAGGGCTGCTGGTGAGCAGTGACAGCCTCAGGGCACCTGGTGGCAGTACTCAGCCAGAGGAGCACCTGGTTATAAAAGGTTCGACGGCTGTTACGCATCTCCTGGAGTCTTCTGAAAACCTGTTCTGAATGGTCAGGTGTTGGTTTTCCTCTGCTAACGTTCCTGTTTCTATTTGCAGTCGAATGCCACACAGTGATACCAATGAATGCATGTTCTTCAAATGATCAAATACTGGTCAATCGCAATGAGCCAACAGCCACGTTACCCTTCTGGGAAAATAACTTTTATAATGTTTTACTCTCCAGTTGATCCCTTGCATGCAAACCGGAATCCAAGCAGAAGAAATAAATAACTTTGCCGACTAGATTTCATAAGCAGATTTAATTCGGTACTCATTTAAGACATATAAATACATATGCTTGGTTGATGTAGATTCTGTTTCTACTAAAACAGAGGCAGAATAAATGTTTTTTAAGAAATAAATTGCCTTCTTTGTCTTGTTGGTTCCAGATGATACCGTAGCTCCTCCCAGTATTACATGTGTTTTATTCAAAGGGAAAAAAAGAAATAATATCTTTTACAGTCATGGTTAATATCCGAATCTCTTCCACTAACATGGAGTCGTTTTAATTTATTAGAAACTAGGAGGCAGAGGTTCATGGTGAGCTCCATCTTCAAGCTGCAAAAAATATTACATATTTATATATAACTGGAATAACAAAAGAACGACCACAGAAAAGTAAGTTGTATGCACATTTTGGGTTCTCTGTGCGTGTGTGTGTGTGTGTGCGCCAACACCAGGAGTCTCCAATCTTAAATTTCACTGAAATCCATGATTTATACTCTAAAGAATCCTTTGTGACTCAGAACTTCACTGCACTATTTTTACAGGTTTCCTACAGCATTGAAACTTCATTCCTTGCAGTATCAGTGCTGCAGGGAACACATTGGAGGTTTTGTCTATACAAAACCCAGAAGAAGATAGAAATACTAGAAATATAACTTGCAAGTTAAATAGCTGAAATGCAGTTTTAGGTTGGCTTGCTGTGACATTTTAGTGGTTATGCATCCAAACTTTGCTAGCCAATAATACAGATGACAGGTTTATTTGACTCTTACTGCGTTTGTAACCTCACTAGAACTCGATCTCATTACCAGAGATGATAAATGTCAGATAAAGCAGTGGACACAGTTGATTAATGGAAAAGAAAATTGGATGGAAATTGTGCAGCGCCGTATTTACTTAATATTGTGCCGGGTGTGGAACTAAACAAGGCAAGTTCTCCACTTTCTCTGAGCTCATAGAGAGCATGGAGCAAACACAATATAAGGCCATAAATGCTGTTACTTCTGGTTGAATGGTATGATTCATCCTGAATTGCTGCGATTTTCTTTTATAAATACAAACTCGGTTCCATCCCACGATATCCCTTAGTCATCTTGTAATTTAGTGAGATAACTAGCTGCAAATGGATTTGAACTTACTGAACACTTCTGTGTTGCACTTCTGTTTAGAAGGTAGGATTTTTGCAATAATAGTGCAGAAATTCAAACTCTATCATGATTTTCAGTAGTCAGTGCCCAGGCTGCATGTTCCATAAGCTATAAGGTAAGATAAATGGTAACGGCTTGTACTTGTATTGCACTTTGAACCCCAAAGCACATTCAAAATATTATTTCTACTGCTTAAAGTTCTTTTAAGGGAGAGAAAGTTTGTATATTTATGAAGCGTAGAGTTGGTAAGCGCCGTCGCTCCCCCACCTGTTGCTGTGTACTGCTGAGAAAAAGCTATTTTGGCTGCGTGGAAATATTTCTAGTCATAACAAGATTAAAATGCATAAACAAAAGGAGCTCTGCTAGAGACTTCTGTAAAGGTGAGGTTTTTAATTTATTACTATTTTTAATAGTTTGATGCTGGTATTTTTTGCTACAGCAATCACACTGTTACAATTTAAAACTATTTTCACAACAATTTTAAAATACCGCAGTATTTTCAATTTTGAAATCATCATCTGTAAATACATTGTACCGCCTTCTTCTGGGAATATTTGTTAGCCTGAGCACAGCACACAACTTAAATTGGGTTTAAACTCTTGAGCAATGCTGAAAACTCAGTTTTAAAAGTAGAAATTTCATACTTCTTCCAGTGCTGACCTGTTAATCTCTTTTTGGTTGAAAGCACATCAAAGTGGGCTTCCAAAACTAGCAACAGTTAAGCTATAAAGAGAAAATTCAACAGGTTGAGATTGGCAGGAATGAGGAACAATGCCAAATTCTTTGCTCAATTAAGTCTTTTGCTTTTGAGCTCGTCTGCTGCACAGGGACTGAAGACATAAATATAAGTAATCTGTAAATCTTTGGCCAACGATGTTTTTTATTTGTGGTTGGAAAGTATGATTCTTGCTGACTTAATGTCATCTGAAATGCAAATCAACCACATCTCTTCATGATATCCTGAAGGGATCATGAGAGAGGACAGCCAGTGCAGCTCAAGGTTTCCATGACGCATCAAATAAAACAGTTTACATTTGCCAGCACCATGTAAATATGTACTTATCTTCATATTCAACCACCACTCTCCTTTTTTTAGCCACGTAATAAAACCTCATTACTCCAATATGCCAAAATGGTTGAAATGTATTTGTTTTTAGTTCGTAAGAAGCTATAAAAAGCTTTAAAATACCAGAAAGAACAAATATTTTTGTTTCCTTGACATGTAAAACCGACCTTGAAATTGCATCTATTGCTCAGGAAAATTATATTTGTCACTACAATTATTGAGCTTTTTTTAGTAATGCATCCTCATCTTAGGAATTTCCTGGAACATTTTGATACTTATTATGTGGAACCAAAACAGTGACGAATACTGGAATATGTAAGGGTCACAAACACTTCAAAATAACTGAATTGATTGTGTATTATTAAATGCATCAAGCCAAAAATTTAAACGAGATCATTGGCCTTTCAAAAAAAAGTTAAAAAGTTAAGTTTTGCCATAGTGATTACTGCAAACTTTTGCAGGTTCCACCTAAGAAATAGACGTAAGCCTGAATAAGGAATTCATTTGGCCAAAGGTCTTTCTTTTACATGGTCTAATTGTTACAAAAATTTGGTTCCAGAGTCGTGAGAAATTTTTTCCTACTGCTACTCTGGGCAAACCTAAAGCTCTGAATGGCAAACTCTCTTTTGAGTTTGACGGTTTAGGATCAATCGGATACAAACACATTCACCATTCGTTCAAAATGCACAAAAGACATGTTTTGTATGCATCTCTAAATCTAACTGAAGCAGCTTTGGATGCCGCTGCTCTGATCCAGATGTAACAGTTTGCTAGCTGTAATGGATAATATCCTGAATGCAGCAAAGGAAGGCCAAAACTAAAACCTGTTTGACATTAAACCCAATGAAATGCAGCTACTGAAACAAGCCAAATTTAAAGTGCACCTCATCAGGTATTTGGCTCAGATTTGAGCTTCGTATTCCATGACAGTCGATCCCATCAAGGCAGCCCCTCCAAACAAACGGAGCGAGTACCACCTAGCTACCGCACAGCACAGCTGGAGAGAGCCAGCTACAACTGACACGGTAAAACAGTAAGCGCGACACAAAGGCAACACTTCTATTTAAAGCCAGCATCTGCCATCCTATCCTCTGTGCAACACCGTTCGTCGGATATCACTCCTGTTCATGATGCATTACTTCTTCTGCAGAGAAAAGGACCATTCCAGATGGAAGAGAGAACCGGCAGGAGGCAGAAACAGCAGAAGACGTTGTGGCTTCTGACAGCATCCATTTCAAATGGCTCTATAAACAATGTTATGACAGCCAAACCATTTGGTACAATTTAAGACCAAAGGCATCTATTGTTTACACTTGTCAGCACCCTTCTTTGCCGCGATAATTACAGAGAGATCACAGACTTGACACCATAAAAGTGGGATGTCAACATCAGCCAGAGGCAGATGCTCCGTCTGGGGCCGACTTGAGCCAAGTGGGGACATGGGACAGTAACCAGATGTTATTCAACAGATGGGATGTTGATCTCAGACTGCAAACCTTTGTAACCAATAAAGACAGCTAATGAGTGCTATACATCCTAAACTGTAGTGAGATTAATGACGGTACTCGTGTAGCGCTGGAATAAACTGAGGAACTTTAGAAAGAGATGCAATAACTGACATGAGGGTCCAAATGTACAAAGTAAGACAATTTAGGTACAAAGATGTAAAATTAAGAGAGGGGATGGGGATTTATAATAATCCATTGTTAAAGCAACAACTTTGATTTAGACTAACAACAAATTAAAACACATTTGACATGCAGGTTAAACTAAATTAAAAAGATAAAGAAAGTAAGGAAATTATATTTTATTTTAATAAAATGGCTTTTTCCTCCAAGTACAATGTTGTTGACAAAAATTCTGCAATTTTAATGAAGATTGTAGGATGTCTAATAATTAAATCATGGAGAAACATTTTATTTTTCTCCCAAGAGACTTTATTTTATCCTGTTAAAAAAAAAAGCCTGGTTCTGGAGGAAAATCTGATTCTAGATTTAGTCAAGACTCCTTGGAAAGCAACAGGTTAGCCACTAATCACTTCATTAAAAAAATTATAAAAACAATCCAGGACACTCAATCCTGTCTGCAAACAGAAGGAACCTCTACGGGATTTGATCAAAAAGAAAAATAGAAAATATTTCTCTTCCTTCAACTTCTTCAGCCATCTAAAACTTGTTATTCCTACTTGTGTTAATCCGTCACATAAAACCACAATACAATATACTGAAATTTGTGGAAAAAAGGTGAAAAAGTAGAAGAGGTTTCAAAAATTTTAGTAACAAAAAATTTTTACTAACATTTTTTGTTACTAAAACATTTTAGTAAATTTGTTAAATTTAGTAAATTTAGTATCTTTAGACTTTAGATGGAAGATCTAAAGTCTTCCATCTAGACTTTAGATGGAAGGGTAATTGGTGTGAAAAAGTCTGAACAGTGAGCAGCGAGCCTGGATCCAGTATCAGAGGAATTTCAATGAAGTGCAAGTTGATCCCCAGAGCCTCGGCAGCGGGACATTCATCAAGTTTCTGGGAGTTTGCTTTGGCAGGTTACACCACATTTTCTCTTGAGTCGCCTCTTCTTGCCAGCACAGAGGAGTAAGCAGACGCTTGGGAAAATAACTCCTTTTCTTTTTGCGAAGCTGCCGAACATGAAAAATTTCATCTGGTGGGATTATTGAACCTATGCGGCCACTGACTGCTCCGGCCAAACCAGACCTGCAATCCAATCCCACATGTACATATAAGTGGAGTGAAGCAACCTCAAGCAAAAAAAAAAAAAACAGTAATCCAGAGACATTGTCTCAACTTTGCAATAAAAGAATCACAGAGATCGTCATGACATGACTGGTTCCTGGAGAGAGCTGCTGTTCAAATAGGAGAGATATTATCCATACAGCAAACAGACAGGCAGCCACATCCAACTGGCAGGTAGAGTCTTATCTGACTTCAACAGGCATATTTCAAAACACGAGACAAAAGAAGCAGCAGAGAAGATGCAAGAATTACTCATCTGGTGAGGCGGCGAGTTTCCTCTGCACGCCTCCCATCAGACGGAGAACAAACAGGATGTTTTTCCAACACTGGAATCTCACCAAATCTTCTTTTTCTTACATAAATAAGTGTAAGTAGTTTAATAAATGCTCTGATAAAGTGCTCTGAATATTTCAAAGTTGGAAAAAAGAAATCCACCTTACTACTGTATGGTAATTCTACAAAGTATTTTTAGGTTTGAATTTAAAATCTAATTCATTCATTCTGTCTGGAGTCAGTTGCTTCATCCTCTTATTCAAAGTCTCGTCTTCGTCTGTGGATTTTCTTACCGTTATCAGCAATAATATTTACATAAGGTTTAACTCTGAGGTCAAGCACTTTGAGAGCTGCTGCAGAAACTCCACCAATCAGGATGCAGAAACGTTGCTATCATGACAATGATTCTCTAAAAATATCTGGGTGCTAGACATAAATCAGGGTAACAATTTACTAATCTAGTCACATTTTGCAGGACATTTAACATTGATGAAACACCTCTCGGATTATGTTGAGATTAAAGTTTACAAAGCAGGAATACAGGGAAGAGAGAGGAGTTTGTCTCATGCTCCCACAACACAGCAACAGATTTGACAAATATGTAAAGAACGTTTCTTATATTCCATTTGCTTGCTTGCTTCCAATCTGTGTCATATAATTATACAATTTGACTGCTTTTATTATTTTATACAGGCTGTAAGCTATAATAAAATTTACCCTGAAACAGGAAGTGATACTACATGTCACATGGAAAAGAAAGGCAAACAGATCTTTAAGTAAACGGACATTTAACTGGCACTGAACTCGTCTCCACCCCTTGGTTTCTATGGGAGAATATCACCCATAAACTCCTTGCAAAGCTTAGAAGACAAGTGAGTTTGCTGTAGTGCATTTTTCAAAGTATTCCCCAAGTATATAAAAAAGTTATCTAGTCATTTCTTGCCAGGCCTAAAAAATAATTTTAAAAAATGCTAGTTTTCCAATTTTGAAAAGAAGAAACAGTCTGGGCTGAACCAGTTTCCTTTTTTAGAGCAAAGTTTGTATTGTTCAGAACAACCTCTGAAGAAAGACTCAACAAATTTCAACGTGGTAAAGTTCTCACATGCATGTATGAATGGATGGACTGACTATAATTGACAGTACAGCCTTATTATTCCTTTCCCTTTTCAATACCTAAAAGTCGATTTCACAAGTCAGCACAAGATATTTGTAAGCGAGATTTGTTAGTGCCTTGTAACATCTAGAATCCTTTTTTATGCAGTAGGTTGAAGTTTTAATCAACTCACTATAGTGAGTCTAGTAAAAGTGAATTCTTAGTTACTCGACACCATCTGAGCTGCCACTTGATACGCTGGACGTGTTCTGGTAATCTATTGAATTTAAAACCACAGAAAGGCTGTGGTGCAACTTACCGACAAACTGCAGTTTGGTTTATTTTGACGCAGACACACAGCAGGAACTGAAAACTTCAAAACCCTGAAATCTGTATTGACGAGAGGGTGAAAATAAAGGAGTCTCACACAGAAACTGATGCATGTTAAATGACTGAAGGAGATATTTAAGCAGTCAACCTTTCCTTCCTAATGGGTTTCAGCTGAAGAAGCTGCATGTTTTCCCTCTAATTCACAGCATGTCACATCAGGAAGAGATAAAGTCTTCTGAGTTTGAAAAGATGAGAGACAAACAGCCCAATCAGTCATAATCAGCGACAGATGATTGAAATAATTTAGTTTCCATGCAAAAATATTCAAATTCACTGAATGATAAAAAAAAAAAAATCTGAATTAATTTGCAGTTTCGGTAAACTATACTACAGCCAGTACCAAGATTTCTAATTTTACCTGATTTGGTGAAAATACTAAATTGCTAAACTGCTGTAAAACAACAAAAAGCTGCAGAAACAAATATCAAATATGAGTAAAGGTGAAAATCAAGGATTCTTTCAAACAAAAAAAAGGTAAATAAATCAAAGTAATTTACTGAAAAAGTAATAAATCAAATTGATTATTTGGTTTCCAGCAAAAGATTTCTGAAGTTTCACATCATCTCAAAACTCTGCAGCCTGCTGCTTTCTTCTGATGGCATTTCATTTCTAAATAATCTACAAACCCTACAGGAGAGAAACAAGGCAAGACTAATGAAAAATGCACTCTGCTGCAGGCAAAGCCATCAAACCAAGTGGAGTCTGGTATTTATTTTATTTATTTATTTTTTATGAAAACAAGACTGGACCAGATGAGCAGTAAATGTTAACTGATGGAAAACAGCATTGCTGGAAATGGTAAGTTTAAGCTAAGAATAAATCTCCTTCCTTTAGGAGTCATGCAGATGGTTTTTCAACTGTACAGTAGTAGAGTTTATTTTCTTATAAATAAATCTAATAAAGTCACTAAGGAACATGGTGCTACTGTCTGCATACTTTAGGAGCACACAGGGGCTCCTGTAATGTTTTTTTTTGCAACCCTGATGTATTTTATTGGGCTTTATCTCATGACCATCAATAGTGAAAGTGTGTCATGGTATAGGATGAATTCTCTATACGGCAGGTGGTCAGAAGTGATTGAAGACATGAAGCTTAAAGGAGAGTAAGAGAAAAAGATTCAACCACAGTCCAAACTAATTTCAAAACTCAGAATTTGAAGAATAACTTTAGAATTTACACCAAAGATAAATGGCCAAAAAAGTAGTGTACAATTGTGACATGAAAGAAAAGTTACTGTAGTTTTTCAAATCGCCATCATACTGTGGTTTTATTTAAATCAGGCAGGAGATGGTCAGAGTTAAATAAGTGAAATGCAAGAACACGTCTTGGATTTAAAACCTGAACTGGTTCTTTTCCAGTACAATAATGACATTATGTGCCAGAACGGCCCAGTCAAAGTCCAGACCTAAATGAAACCTGAAGACTGCCTTTCACAGATGCTCTCCATTAAATCTGACTTTTTGGAGCAAATTTAATGGCAACACAAGTATTCAAAATTTCTGCATTTAGACGTGCAAACACTAAAATACTTGTAGTTGGATCAGGAGAGCTGAATCCAAATAATCTATGAATAAAACATATACTTGTAGCATGACAAAATGTTACTACATTGTTTTATTAAAGTTCATAAGTTTAAATGTTGCAAACGGTGATGATACCAGAGGATGTTTTCCAAAAGTTCAGTCTCATTGTTCTCTGGTACAGCTTGTCCTGGATTACTGACTGTGTCACAACATTCCCATCATAGCAAAGGCAGCAGGCAAAATGAGGAGGTTGTTATGAGCTTCAGCTTTTCCTGGAAGGATATAAACATTCCCTCTTCCACCATCACTCTCAGTTGATTTTTTCGTTTTGGGGGGTAAAAGTGAGGACTCAAACTACTGATGTTCTGCCTTATTTTAATAGGCAAAACAGAAAACGCATGGCGCCTAATGAGAGCCGGGCGAATACAGCTGCATGGGTGCATTCCTGTCTGCTATGCCCCACCCGGTGCTACAGTGCCGACCAAACGAAAGCAACAATGAAATTTCCCTTCTCTGTTTCCTATGAGTCCTTTAATAGTTTACTGCATCTCTGTATTTGCATATAAATAAGAGAAAGATGTGGGTAGCTCTAGTCTTCAAGTCTCCAGTTCTGCATCTTTTTCCTAAACAAAAAAAAAAGAAAAAGGGAGGGCAAACTAGTTATTGTGGCCAAGTAACGCTCTGGAACCTCCTGTATGCAAGATACCAATCTTAAACTGTCAGATTGACAAGGAAACTGAAGGCTTTGCAAACACAGGCCAGTAGTGTCAAGTAGCACTTCATCCAAGTATTTTAGCTTCCTAAGCCGTGTTTTCGTTCCAATATCCTCGACAAAACAAAAAAAAAAAATCTATGCACAAGTTTAAAACTGAATACTTAACTACAACTTTTGTTGTAGTTAAGCTTCTGTTAGTCATAGTTGGAGAAAATGTTGCTTCATATTTACGTTGTAGTAAATTTAGCATATTGGCGACAATGTACTCTTTGTGCTGTGCTCCGTTTAACTCTGAAAATGAATGTAGCAAGAAATCCCTTATATTCAATACCGTTAGCAATGAATGAATCAGCATTCCACACAGAGACGTTAAACAAATACATCTACAAAATGTAGTTATTTCTTAAAAAATGCTTACTGCTGAAGTGCAACTAGGCTGTTTGGCTGTGGCTCTCACCACTTTTTAAATGTACGGAAGCAATATTGCATTTTGAGGATCGGGTTGGTGAGAAACATCCAATTTCTTCGCTCTTGAAACTCTGACTTCAGGGAACCATGGATTCTTATTTTGTGATGAAACAACACATGAAAAAAGATCAAACCTCTGTTGCAGTAGTTTTAAAACATCAACAGCGCAATGGGATAACTAAATTCATCAAGAGTGAAGCATACTCTATATATTCTGCAAATAAATTAGCCAACGGTCCTTTATCTTAGATGATGACGCTGAAAAATAAGCCTTTGGATGAAACACTAAATGCACACAGCATCCAGCCTGTTCTGTTCTTAAAAGCAAATGAATAAATAAATATTTTTAAACTGGCTTGAAATCTTTCTGAAGCTTACAGCACTGTGGATTTACAGTCGAGGCTTATTGTGAAGGAAATTGATTCAGCTGCTTCGTGCAAAAAAACGACTCCAATCATTTTGGTTGACCTGCAAACTCTTAGCTACAGAGCAGGAAGTCCAAGAAATCTGACAAGTCAGACATAAGTTAAGAAAGGAAGATTTATGAAGACAGCTCAAAGATAACTTACTTAGCTGATGGGAAGCTGGAAATTGTGTTTTCTAAAGCACGCAGTGAAAACATCTTGTGAAAATCTTGCAGAAAATTGTGATAACGGTATTTTACAATTAACCAAATCTTTTAAACTCTTTTGAAAGTTGCTTAAATGGAAACGTGAGCTATATTTCAGATTTTTTTCTTTTTTTGTAAATGGTGGAACCATGAAATTAGTTGTTAACTGAAGTTTTCAGAAGATTTAAAGTAATAAAATGGTCCCTCTACTGTTTGTTATTCATGAGAAAACAGATTCTTCTCATGAGACTCTGGGAAAATCATGGGCAAGACGAATAGACTACGTCTTTTCTCACCTCAGCTCTGAACAGAAACGGCTCCTTCAGTCCACCGATCCTACACAACCCCAAGGGCTGCAGAGGCTTATCTTGCACAGCAGAGTTAAGACACACAACAAGAGGGGTGGATTTGCAAGAAGAGCAGCAGGGGTAGGGGGCTGGAGTGAGAGACTGAGTGGAGGGAATTAGTTCAGGATTTCAATAATGGACATCCTTGGAATGAGCCCAAATGCCCATCTCTGAATGTGGAAGGGTGGTATGCAGGGTGGAAAATAAAGAGATGAAGACAAAGAGTTCAGAGCAAATGAATGTTCATTCAGGCATGACCTGCAGCCAAATCTAAGAGCACTTAGAACAATTATACTTGTGTGAAACAAGTCTGAAAGAAATTCAGCTAATTTGTTATTAAACTTAAACAGGATGCGTCTACAATTTTAAATCCTTATTTAAATTCATACAACCTTACTGTTTTTTTTTTTTTTTTTTGCTACAGCAACTAAAACAAAACTATAGCAAATAATAGTCTTCCATTTCCAGAATTAAAGCTCTGCATCAGTTCTCTCAAGTGTCACTCAAGGAAAACAGGGCAGTTCTGACATTTAATAAAAAGCATTTGAAAGCAAATGTTAAAGACGGAAAAAATAAGAGCTTGACGGAACAAAAAGCATGCAACAGGTCAATGTTTGTGTCTCCTGCTGTAAATACGAATAATAGTAAACATATTCACATAACTCCCATTCCATTAGGGAGACAGTTGTCTTTTTAAAAGAGGTCAGAAAATGCACAAAATCAAAAGCAATATTTGCATTGCAAAATGCTGTTGTAAAGACGAGTGAATATATTTTATTCTCTTTCGAACAACAGAAACAGGCTACATCTTAAAAGGATTCTTCTTTCTAATCTTCAGACTAGAGTTATCTTGCACCAAAGAACATTCAAACAATCTGCAAATTATGTTTTATTGGCGTTTCTTGCTCAGCGGCACAAGTTTCCAGCATTCAGTGATAAGACTGCAATCCAACTGGGACTGCATGTTTGTGTAGGCTGTACTGCTGTAATAATCTCACTAAATGTTTATGACTGTTCCACCATTCCCAGAGGAACTCGGCCTCCATCCACTGACATCAGAAGCTCTGTTCTCTCATCTCAACACTTCCTGTTTGAAGAAAGTTTCCTGTGCTCTTAAAAGTAACAGAAAATGTTGCACTACGACCAAAAGCTGGATCTTGGCTGTAAAAAAAAAAAAAATGCCAGTGCAAATGGTACAATTTGCAAAGTTTAGCTTCCTGTTTGGAGGAGAAGCTCTACTTCAAGAACAGTCAAATGATCACATGATTATAATACCAGTCCCACAGTAGACAGCATCATTTTGGATGAATGGATGAAGAGAATTAGGATATAGATGGACACACAAACCTAGGATGAATGGACAGGCAGATGGATGATAAACAGATGGACAGAAAAGGGGAATAATGGATAAATAGATGGATGACGGAAAACTTAATTGCTTAATTGACAAAACAAAGAAATAAAATTTGGTCCACACATCAAGCAAAAAGGTTCAAATCATCCACTCAAGCCTCCACAACTTTACTCTAATTTACCAAGCCTCAATTAAAATAAAAAGGCATTATAGGAGACGACAGAAGGCCAGTAATATTCCATTATACATCTACTTGTGAGTGGGGATATCTTGTGAACTACACCTTGGTTTTCTTGCCATGTAACACAATCCTTAGATATCGGAAACCGTTAGAGCATGTTTTGCATTCCAGCAGAGCAGGGGCAGGCCTATTGTGTACAGAGGCTATTGTGTTTGTCCACTGGCAGACACCAAGCCAGACCGTGAGTCATGCTAAGCACAGCCGGGACTCCCCACCAGCAGCTAATGGCTCGGGCTGGGAAAGGTTACTGCTTGTTCAACACACGGCTTTTGAATCAGCTCAACGTTCAGCCCAAGTTTACTTCTACAATTGATGAGCATGACTGAAGCCACAAATGGTCCTGGAGAGGAAAACCTGGCTTGCAGAACAAACAGTGTTCCTGGCAGGATGCTGCAACTGTGAAACAAAAAGGATCACAGGACAGAAAAAAATGCAATTTCACACAAACTACATCAGAGGACGACTGAATCAAGAGCCGGTTCCTTTCTGGTCTGTCAATTTAAATACCTGAGTGGACATCACTTCGTCTTTCTGCAGGGCTTTGTTGGGTCAGTTACTAAAATTAAAGAAATATTTAAAGGTTTGATACTTTATTCAAAACGATAAAGTAGAAACTGTGTTTCACCCTCACACACTTGTGTGCAAAACATCATTTTTCAGTAAAAATCAACCCAAGCCTCATTATTGAATACTCAGAACATTAGTCTATTTTAATAAATGATCAAAAACTTTAACACAAAGAATCAACTCTTCTTGTTCAACGAGTTTATCAACTGTTCAAGTGTTTCAATTAGCAATAGAGGCAGAATCTCCCTTGCTAAAAGTTACTGTAGCTCTATTCTGAGAGACACTGGGTGAATACAGATGCATTTTATTCCTTGTACTACCTGAAACTCAAATGCATCTTGTGCAGAATAAGTTCTCTTTACATCCAGGGAGGTGTCAAAGTAATTCCAGGGGAATCGCCTTTTCCGTCCTCCAGATAAAAGTGACACAATGCCAGCTTCTACTTGATTGCGTGACCTTTCAGGTCGGATACAAGGAAGATAAACCTAACCCTGTTGTCAAAGATTTTTCCCCAAGACAGCTTCACATTGAGCTGTAGGGTTAGCCATGAAAAAGGACAGAAGTGAAGGGCAACAAGCCCCCACACACTGCTGTAACTCATGTTTACTCATGGGCTCGAAGCCTGCAGTGTGTAGATGCAAACAAATGGCTGTGCATGCATGCAGACTCGCGATCAGATTCACTGATGAGCTCTTTGAGGAGATGGCTGGAGACAGCAGGGTTTTATTTGAACTGGAGGAGGCCTCAGATGGAAAAAGGAAAATAATCCATTTGTGAGGGAACGCCAAATACCAGAAGAGATGAAACGCAGGAGAGGGCAGAGACAAAAATACAAACAAGGTGCTGGTGGAAAAATGGAACTCAAAACATATCTAGCAGTCAAAAAGGAACGGGTAGCAATGAAAATCTCATCAGTCATGGTGAGCGGAGAAGTTTCATTGGCCATAAATCTTTCAAAATGCTTTTAGTGCCATGGACAAAAAGGTTAATACCCACACAGGAGAGAGCCCTACGAGACACCTATGGACAGAATTACTCTCTGCATATCAAGGCATGACAGAAACATTTACCTGGATCTGGTCAAGACCGCTTTTTCATTTTTTCTTCTCACATTTGTTTTTTTGTGTAGTAAATAAAAAAAACAAGCTCAGTGAACATCTTGCTTTGCAGGGCATGCATGATGCAAAAATGAAAACATAAGTGAACGAATGTAGAGGGGGAAAAAACATGGAGACTGTTAGATCTACCGGAGTGTGTTGTGAATAAGCCAAATAAATAAATAAATACATCTGGTATTCGTTGTGCCCAAAACAATCTAAAGCTTTTTTTTTCAAATCTCTAAATATAGACAAGAGTGTGACTGTTTACCAGCCGTCTGTTTGCATTTCTAAATGCCTCCATTTGCTTAAAAACAAGTTTGCGCCGATGACTACTGGTGACCTAGAAATAAACGCGAGGTTGACACATCAGATCCAAACATCTGAGCCAATGTAGCAACAAAGCATGTGTCAGAGCCTGACAAAGGCGGTTTGTAAAAACACACAGTAGCTTTGAAGATTCCTGCTGTAATCTTGTGAAGAATGCAGCATCTAAAACTTCAGGTGAGGGAGGATCAGACTAAAGCCTGGTGCAGACGGGTTTCACACCACACCGCAAGCTTCATATATCAACTCTGTCCAGCTGAATATTCTAAATATCACACAGCACGACTTGTTGCTGCAGCAGATTCATGCCAAAAACCGAGACAAAAGTCCAAACATACAAGCAGATAGAAAGTTTCAGGACCAAATAAGAGGTTTGTGCTTCCATCACATGACCACCAACTTCAACCTACTTCCAGAGATTTTATTCCCTTTCGGTGTGAATCTACTATAAAGTAAAACTGCCAATTAAAGCTCAAGTAACCTGCTTAAGGAAGTCAACAGTGAAAGCTGATAAGGGTGGAAGATATGAACAATCAAACGTAACATAAATGTGCACTTAAAGCTTTAGCAGCTGGTAGTTTGATTTGTTCAAGAGTACTCATGTCTGTTTCTCCAAACTGAAACCCCAAAGACCGACGTCGGCTTCAGGCGAGACTGATAAACGTGAACCAATTAAACAAATCGATTAAAAACTACCGCATTTTAATTAAAGGAAGAGAGAGAAAGTGAAAGAAGAGGGTTCTGTAAACATCTTCTGTGGGAAAGTATTTAAAACAGGTTTGCTCAAGCAACCAATTAAAAATCTACTACAACTCAGAGTAATATAAAAAAAACATGACGTAAATTACAATTTAATCATCATAAATATATCAACTTTTCTAAAACTAAAAGTTCATTGAGGTACCTGTAATATTTTCTATAATAATCAAACTCGGAGGAGTTCACTTAAAAAAAAACGGAGATAACCCAAGAGTGTGGGAAGTCAAAAATAGCAAAAGCCCATTTGTATCCTTCTTAAAGGCAACAGATGTGAACATAATGCTTCCAACACAGACAACTCCAAATGTTTGTGAATTTGCAAACGAATGCATCCTGGAAGATAACTTTGAAATACTCTGAATACTTACAGGAGAATCTATCAAACTTTTGTCATTGCCGGACAGATTTATAGGTTCGTGTTGCCAGCCAGAGTCCAGATAATAAAACCGTTTCTCATGGTATTTTAGGGAGGGTTTTGTGGCAAACCTCAGGAATTTTTACAGTGATCGTGAACCAAGAGAGCTGTAGTAACTGTCCTAGTTCAATTGCTAATTCTATTTAAAGCTGCCTCTTTGTCACATCAGGTCTGGTGATCTTAATACTCAGAATGTCTCAGTTGCAAGACCAAAACAAAAAAACAGAAGCCAGTTAAAAACCTACTAGCTAGTAGCTTTTTGCAAGCTGCACCACAGAATTTTCCCTGTTGAAAGTTTTCTGTGTAAAAGAGTCAAAACCAAGCAGTGAGAAACAGAAGAAAGAAAGTTTCCTTTTTGTGGGTGGTGCAGTGTAAATCCCAACCTCAAAGCAGGAACTACCCCGATAAACACAACTCTACACACATTCATGGCATGGCACATCGACAAACGGGGGAACTTGAGCTTCGGGGTATGACAGCAGGCCGGCCCTTCACTCAGCTGAAGCAGGTTTCAGGCTCCTTTGTTGTGGGGAAAAGGCTTAAAGATAAAGGCTTCGTGCATTTGGCAGTTTACAGCCACATATTTATTCAGTTTTAAAGGTTCGACTGCATTCCTGAGCTGTTTGACTGAGCACAGCTTTTAGTGCGTCTGAAGTGAAACTTTCTATTGCCCCATGTGGACATTTTAAGGGATCCACAGGAAAATATTTTCTATCTCAGTAATATTGAGACAGGGGGAAATGTAATTATTCAGCTAATTAAAGAAAAATATTTTCACTCCATCCCAAAATACCAAACAAACGTAAATGTTTTAGTTAATAAATCCTACTTATTTTCACTTGTGAAACACATGTGCCAAGGGAATCAGTTTTAATTTAAAATGCAGGCCTTCAGCGGTGCTGCTAAAGGGAGGGAGGCAAATTATGCAGCCGACACTCCTACATCTGAGACTTTCCCTCATAACTTAAAAGCAGAAAAAAGAAAAATATCCTGGCTCATCATCTGTTGATTGCAGGTACAGCAGTGTGTAGAACCAGTTTGCCCATTAGCAGCATTGTTAATCACGGGGAAAGAGTTTGAGCAAGTCGCAGGGTGACGTAACCCAGAGGCAGAGCGTGAAACCTGTTAGACTGCAGACAGAATCGGTCTGTCGATGTGCAGTCACTCAGACTAACATAACTGGAGCTTATTGTCCCTCCTGCAATAAAATGGCATGAGTGAACAGAACAGTGACTGAGCCAAGCAGAGGAATCCCTGCTTCCGATTCAAACGAAACTGGATAATCTTGGATCAAAATTTAAGTTAAGCTACATTTATAATGTTTGAAAGTCAGGCGTCTTAGAAGGGGCCACTCCCTTAGTGAAACCATCAACGGCATTAAAAGCCATTTTATAAAACTTTCCATTTTACGAATGATATGAACAAACCTTTATGATTAAGAAAAGACCCAAAGATGAGAAAATGCAAACCACAAAATAGAAGACAAGTAAGACTTCATGTCGGTTCTTCGAAAAGAAAACGGATCTGCTTGTAAAAATAAAAATGCCAAAAAGAAGATTAATAACTCCACTAACCTCTGGTTGTTTATTACTGTTCACCTAGCTGGACCTGCTTTGGCGTTCATGTGTCTTCACTAACCAAAAGTTTCTAAACACAATGATTTAAAAATATGTTTTAAAACCAAATAAATTAACCGAATAAAATGCAGCACATGTGAACCTACAAGTTTTCACTTGTCGTAAGAGCAATTAAAGATCTTCACAGTTTGCAGAAGCACAAATAAATCCTATTTATCATTTAATCAATCTAGATTTAAATTTTCCTTGGTACTGATTGGCTGAACCCCTAAAAGCAGAAACGAGGAAGATCATAGACGTTAGCTTCTGCAAAAGTGTTAAAATGGCTTCCAGATTAATGCAGAGTACAGGAATGTTGAGTTTTGAACATTAAAAGGGCCACCTATGCGTGTATTTAGAAGGTTTCTCAAGTATTCACAGATTTTAGCTTCTTGCTGGCGGCTGTGGGCCATGAACCAATTTGAACACCATTGCATTGCTTAAAATCCTCAACATTTTCAAGAATATAAATTAAAAAGTTTGGATGAAGGTGAAATTTCAGAAAACATGGTGTTTGACTGGACATAAACATTTTTTAAGATAAAATGTTTTGTTCCCAGTGTCAACAGAGACCTGGGAGAGTCCAACTGAGAATTTATTGGCTTTTAAGAGACTTTATAGTCAACCACTAGTGATAATTAATGTGTACTGCATCTGAAAGATGTTCTATGACTCAACTACTGTACATCTTTCATGTATTGCTTTACTTTCAGGGTTGCATTTATGTGCTTGCTAAAATCTCCCTTCAGTTATGCAAGAAGAGGCTAAAATTATTCATTGACCTAAAGGGATTCGGGAATTTTAAAAAGCAGCGTTTTACAGAACAAGAAGGAAACCAACAACTAAATTTGAGCCAAACATTAAAAAAGAAAAGTGGGAAGAGGGACACTGGGTTCTCCAAGTAATTCTACTTTAATGAATACAAACAGACAAGCCTCCCAAATGCCTAATCATGCAGAGTGGCCTGATTAGGGCTGACTCACAAAATTCCCCACAGTCTCCAGCAAAGAATGCCCGACAAATAGGTTACATGTTACAGATGCACAGAATCACTCCTAATCCTCGACTTGGTTACTTAATACCCCCCCGCAGAGTGAGAGTCTTCTATGTCTACATACCCGGCGGCAGAAAAACCAAGAAAAAAAAACATCGCCCACGACTGCACGACAGCAGCAGACTTAATTTCAAGAAGTGGAAACATGAAACCGATTAACTCTTATCTCTACATGCCTCCACAAACTACCAGGATTAAAATCCCACGTGGTGCACTTCTGTAAACTGCCTCCACAAACAAATGCCAAGTCGTATTTGTTTCAACTTAAGACCTGGTAATGAAGTATAAAACAAAAAAGACTGGGTAAAACGGTGCAAAAATGAATTTAGAGCTCGGATGAACTTTCAGGGCAAACAAGGTTAGATGAGGGCAAAGATATGCACTTTTACTGGGTTTGGCTAAATGTTTGCAAGAATTTTGTAAAAGAATATTTTGACAAAAGAATCATTCACTTTGTGCTTCATTTGGAAATATTTGGCTAAAAATAGGACAAGTGCAACACCACATCATCATACACACGTGTGTCCGTAATAGGAGCATATTCCACTTAAAGATTATCTAGAAAGACAGCAATAGTGTCACTCAAGCATTAGCATTGACGTGCGCAATGCCTCAGACGTAAGCCAGATGCTTCCCTGTCAGGAAACGGCCTTCACAAACAGACGAGGGTCAGCAGCACCAGTCAATACGAGGCCGACCAAACCCTCAGCCGATGGGACCTTCTGATAACTGTTAAAGCTACATCAAGGGGGGGGGAAGTCATGCTGCAAGTAGGCATGCAGCTCAAGTAGCAGGTATTCACAAAATGTGCACATTCCTGTGCAAGCCTCTGCAGGGGGGCATTTTATCCTTAAGTAATGATCTGCACTCTGCCCCAGGAAGTTTCTGGACTCATAACTAAAGAGCACCAACCTGGATAAGAGATACCTTGAACTTTGTACGCAAACAGCAGCAATGCTTCAACAGCAAACAGAACCAGAGGTCTGGATGGAGGTCTAAATGAGTCATACCTCTTCAGCGGTTGTGAGTGCAATGTAGGCCCAAACAATTGTGAGTCTATCCTTTCACACAGCAAGAGCCACAATCTTCTGTCAGAGTTTTTGAGTCATAGTTGGCTGAATAAGACAGAGCGGCTCTTAAAAATTACGTTTGGGTCCATGACAGGTATGACCTGCAGTTTAAGCTGCATTGAGTTTAGCAGAGTCCTGATTTCTAACCTGAAATTTTTAAGACAAAAAAAAAACAATTAGTGTTTTTTCCACATTAGGCTGTAAAATATAAATTTTTGGCTCTTTTATTTATAAGATACCCGAGATTGGAAACCGCAAGTGACTGTGGTCATGTAGTAGCACAAACATAAAACTGAATGTCATCAGCATATGAGAGATGTAACATTTTACATTTTTTGGGTCATGTACATATTCAATAGAAGTGGTCCAAGAATGAAGCCTTGAGGAACACCAGTTTGGTCTGATTTCTAACTGCCAAATAAAGTAATCTGCTAAATAGTGAGTATATGCTACTGAAGTAAAGAAATAAATAATTCATAAGGCCGTTTATACAGCTTTAATAATCGTGGAGGGCACCGCATGACTAAACTGTAGATACTCTTCAGCTTTCAGTGGCTGATTTGGTCACATCTGACAAAAAAAAAGCTAGCCTGGTGAGGCATCAAGCTAATATGAACAGGCATTTATACAGCTGTCTCACATGATGAACAAAACCACGTGCCATGGCTCATTGCAGCACTATGGTGTTAGGACGTGCTGAAAGACCCCCAGGTGCATGTGTGGAAAAAGGGGCCAGACATGGTAAAGACTTTATTTCAGCTGTAGAGCGCTCTCTCTTTTTGTTTGCTCCTTCCTTTAAAACTCCCCTTATCTAACGTACACAAGACTGAGATGGAATTTTTCTCAATCCTAAAATATTTTCAGTGACGGTAAATGGTAAGACATGCCGTAAGGAAAAAAAAGTCCAGAATTTCTTTTAATAAGTCGACCAAAACATTCCTGCAATTCAAAGACGGAAAACAAAAACACCCGGCCCAAATAGCTCACTGCTTACCAACACTAGTGATATAATCCATCTGCTATTTACTGTCATGATGGGCCCATCTTTGAGACCAATTAAAAGGATAATAAAACAAGTTCCACCATCTGAAAATCACCTTCTTGCATTCTTTAACAGATCAACAAAAGTTAAAGACAAAGAATTTTAACACCTTCAGTCCAGGAGGAAAAAAACTTGTTAGTGTGAGTAAGACATCTGAAGTCTCACTCACACATGTGGTCAAGTGAACCACAACAATCTAAAAGGATATTCAGCTTGTGGTTTATTCAGGCTGCAAGAGAGAGCAAGACTTTCAATAGATAACAGAAAGGCTCAGTGGAGGGCAGCAAAGTTTCTGCTTGTTTATCCTTTTGAGCTTTCAACCAATCCGTTATGGGACTTGCTGAATTTGGGAATTTTAATAACCTCTTCAAACTACAAATTAGTTAAGAAGGGATGGACATTGTTCGGGGAACACACACAGATGCTGATGTCCTAACGCTAACCCCGCTAATCATCAGTCCTAATCCTATTTCAGCGACTGCAGTCTTACACGAGAAGCTTGATATCACTTGCCATTAGTAGAAACAATGTGGGAAGGACGGAAAAGAAACTGTTACAAATGTTGAACTGTTTCAGAATGAAAACATTTAAAAGGATTAACAAAACTGTACTCCAATACTAGAATGTAAAGTGGAGGCAAAATATAATAAATCAAACATCGGGGTTAAGTAAGCCCCTATCTTGTCTTGCGGTTGTGTACTGCATGATAAACTTGCTTATCTCATCGGCAGAGCTGCAGGAAAACCTGGAGAGGCGCTGGTTGAGGTAATGCTTCTCTGCAGCTTCTCCCGGGCCCGAGGCGTTTGACCACAGCCTCGTAAACCTCAAAGCTCGTAAAAGTCAACACAATGAGCAACGAATGCACCATGCGACAGATGGGAAACATGCTTACATCACAGGCGCAAATCTCTTCAGATAAGAGAACTCAACATTCCACAAACATTCTCTCATTTAAGTGCTTCTCCGTTGCATAAGCTTCTTACAAAGGTCAGGGGTCAATCCCACCAAGAGTGCCCTCTACACTGCGGTTATTAGTGGGCAACACCATACAGAAGCATCTCTCTCCAAATGAGTATGGAGCTTTTATCATGCCATTATGGCCTCAGCGGTCAGAATATTGGGTTCCCTGGATGCTCTGAAATTCCTCTCTGCAGCTTTTATTCTGCATAAAATGAGCAGGGAAGATAATCCCAGGCAACTCCATTCACACCTGTCCATTCATGTTTACTTCACAAAGGGCGGCTTGTGAGAGTGGAGTCTTCATTTGCATGGTTTGCTTCTTGTTTTAGGGGGGAAGAAAGGAAGACTTGCACACAGAAAATACATATCAAAGCACCAATGGAAAGTGTTTAATAGTTTATGTGTGTTAATTGAACACAGGCAGGTACTTTGACTATGGTAGTTATGGATTAATTCTGCCAATAACAGAAAAAAACACCTAAAAATTTAGACAGGGAAAAACTAATTAGCCAGATAGATAAAAATTACATCATTTTTTGTCAAGTACTGCTAAAGTTAATGCATTTTCACATATTTTCTAGTTCCTGGAGCCATAATGTGACCTTCCTAAAATATCAAAGACTGGAAGAAGTGGTTCACTGTATTCAAAAGGGATCCAAAGTCACCAGATCTCTAATTGAGCACATCTGGGATGTGGTGGAGCAGGCAGTTCACCACACTGATGTGCAGCTGACAAATGTTTAATAACTCAGATGCCATAATGTTAAAATATACCAAAATATGAGGAATCTACCAAAAAGCAGGTCAAACCCAATATCTACATCTGGACATTCCTCCATTTCGTGCCTTTAGTAGTTTTGCATGTCATCACAAGACCAGAGGTTTATAATCTGGCATGTAAACCTGAAAGATTTTAAACTAAGATTACAAAAAAAGAGAGAGAGAAGCGATAAGAAATAACGTACCACCACAGCTCTACTTGCAACACTTGAGGAGAGCGAAACAACTTTACATGAAAATATATTTAAATTATTTTACCTCAAAATTCTCTACTAACATTTTTTTTCTGAAAACAAACGTCCTTCTTGCTTCTCCTCTGCTTAGTTGTGGTATTATTGTTTTGATTTGGTTCCACCTTTTGTAGGGGAGGGCTTTCTTTATTTTCACTGCACATAAAATCACAAAAGTTTGGCCTAAATGCTGGTACACCAGATAAAATCAATGCCTCATACGCTACATTAAGCAGGCCTTAAACCATAGCAGAAGCAGGCATTGGCTGAGTTCCTGTAAATCAAGATTTTTATAAGAAATGAGCTCCAAAACCATTAATTTTCCCCCCCATCATTATATTCTTAAAGTTTAAAATCCACATAAAATGATACCAGAGAAAGCGCTTGAATGGCAGGAGTTTGATCCATCTTTATAATCAAGGTTTGCAGGTCAAATGATATTAAGCGAATGTTTTCTTTGATCTTTGAAAAGAAAAATCCAAAAGCATCATAATATTTGCTCAGACCCATTTCTGTATTTGCAGTTCAATATTTGTGGATTTTTCTGTGGCACGGCGCTCCGTGCTACTACCGGAATATTTCCAGATACTTCCCTGAAGCACATCTAAAACATTCAAAATAAAATGCAGCTTGGGAAGTTGATCTACAGAGAGGCAATGCTGGCTGACACACAACGCAATTTGTTTTCATTAACACTGGTTCCCAAACTTTGACAAAAATATAACAGCAGCAGCAAAATTTTACCTGGCTGCAAACAAGCCAACTGAACACTGACATAATTCATTCGCTTATAATTATAGTTTTGAAACTTCTACTGAAACACGGCCAAAACTATGCAATTGTTTTTAAAAAGGTTATCTGAAGACCTCCCATGTGTTGTTTTATGACCCAGAAAGGGTTCCTCACCCTAACTTCAGCCAGCACAAATCTAAGATGTAAGCTAACGCTCATTTCCTGATTACTGGCTGGCCCATATCCAGTCTTCAAACAGTTTTGCTCGACACTACTGAGCACCTAATAACAGGATTTAGAGCGCCAGCTGACAAACTGGTCAATCTCCAAGATTTGGTACATGGAGAGCACAGAGGTCTGGGTGGGTTGTGAATGTGAGAACAAATGGAAAATGGGAAGGTTGTGGACCACTTTTAACCCTAATAAAAGCAGCTCACACTCCCAGCATTTCTGAATAATTTGAGTGCTTTCAGAGTACATAATCACAGCGGTGGCCCTCACTGGGCCGACTGGCACGGCTTCATATCAGAGTTCCTGCATGTGTCTGAACCACAGGAATCAGGCCAGGAGTGCGACATGATTTAAACTCAAAAACAATGAATGTGAACCGCCGCCTTCAAACACACACAGACGGAGACACACACCCCTCCTTCCCTCCCAGAGCTGCTTTCTTTTTTCCTCGCTACAGAGGCTCGATTAAACCAGACACATGTATGAGAGGAATTTGGAGTCTTTCGGGGGAAAACAAGAGCTGGTCTTTGCTTCAAATCATTTATGGAAGTGTTACACACACTGACCCCTAGGAATCACATTTCTGAGAAACAAACAGTCCCACATTACATATGAGGAATGTTAAACATCTGAAGTTACAAAAGAAGGAAAAACAAGGAAATGCAACTTTAGAACCATTTATATGGAGGCCAATCATGTGCTCATAATTTGCCTCAACTCCTGACTCACTTGAATCCTCTTTAAGATATTATTCATGAGTTTTACCATTTTAGACAACATGTGTAAATATGTTTCACAAAGTGCCTTTTCGCAATCATAAATGTGAGTCCATTTTTAATCAGACAATGTTGGTTAAAAAATGATGGAAAAAAAATGCTGTAAATATAAATCTAATTTATTTGCATTCAGTCCCGTTTTGGAAATCTTCTTGAAACACTTGACTGCAATCACAGCTGTAGGATTTCAGGATGTCATTTCTCTAGTCATCACTTTGCTACAACTGAGGGAACGGTGTGTTCAGGGTACCGTCTTACACATGTTTGCTGTGTCACCTATTTCGCTCTAGAAAAATCCTTCTGCTTCTTGTACATTTCAGCTGTTCTCTCAACACACCTGACTTAAGGCCTTTGCAGAACTTTATGGCTTCCTGAAGGGACCAATCATTTCAATCAGGTGTGCATCTAAAGCATGCTGGACTCTGAAAACCAGGTGATTATTGATGACTAATTCCATTAGTGTAGACTCTGATCAATGACTTCTTTCTTTTAAGTGACTTCTAAAGCCAGTGGAGTTTATGTAATGCTACAATGGCAAAAGGGGATGAATACAAACACACCACACTTTTAAGATTATTATTAATAATAATAGACTGTCATTACCAGTCATTCCAATACATTGATAAAATCTCATTTTCAAAACTCCAGTCTATAAACGATTAGAAAAAGGTTAGTTGCTTCCGTATCACACTCACCTCATTGGACGGTATGCTGACAACACCTGTAGATCTCCTCTTTTCCCTTAACTTCCTCTTCTCAATCTGTCCTTTGCCCTTCCTTGCACTGGGACCTGAGTTTTTCTTCTCCTTCCCCTTGCTGGGTGATGGTGACGGACTGTCCTTGTCACTGTCATTATTGCACGCCATCATAGAGCTGGAGTCCGGCGAAGCGCACCGAGTCTTCTCCATCTGAGGCGGGGCCTTCTTCAGGTTGCTCCCCTGGGCGGTGGGGGTGGTGGCTGCGGGTGCGGCCGGGTGGTGCGCCTCTTCCTCGGGTCTGTTCAGCGTGCCGCCGGAGGGGGACCGAGCCACCGGAGAGGAGGAGGAGGTGCGGCAGTTCCCAGCGGAGGCGCTTCGGTCCGGGTTGGTACAGAGCTCGGTGCCCGGCGGAGCGCCGAGGCGGCTGTTGCTGTTGGCGGGGTTCAGGGGGACACCAGTGGCTTTTGCAATGTCCCCCAGCATTTTAGCCCTCATTTTCTCCCTTTTTGCCTTCCACTCCTCCAAAAAGTCAGCGGGTGCGTTTGACTTAAACCCGCCAGTAGCCATGATCCCTTTACTGCTTCGAAAGTGAGTGAAAGTAAAGTTGAACTTAGTGCAAACTTTCGGGTCTGGGCAACCTTTCTAATGAAACCACATTCCTCAAGCGATCAACTGTGGAGCTGTTGACAGGTTGGAGGAAAAGAAAGTCAGTCTCGCTGAAAAGAATAGCTAAAATGTTTTCAAACAACTAACAAACTAAAACGTTTCTGTCTCGCGCAGACGCTGAAGAACGGACTTTCCTCAAAAAGTTAAAGCTTTGTACCCACTTAAACACCCTGTCTCAACTCGTTTTCTATTAAAGACCCTATGTGGATATGTGTTAAACTCGCGAAAGTGAAAGAAAGTAGTGTAAAAGTGGAAGGAGACTCACCTGTCGGAGATGTTTCGCCAAACTGCTCGCTCCGGTCCCACCAGGTGTGACCGCGCTCGGCTCTGATCCGCGGCGCTGGGAGACACCGCGAGCGCTACTGGTGGCAGCGGCGCTTCCGGTGTGGTGGCGAAAAACGTCACCCTGCTATGAGAAGCAGGAGGGCGGGAACGCGCACATGATGGACTACGATTTCTAAAACTATATCTCATGCATACACACTTTTTACCGTTTAGTCCGCAGTGAGTAACATTTTTTTTTCACATATCAACACAAAGAATGCATCTTTGCGAAATAAATAAAAGAATATGCACGATTTTTAAAATAAAAAAAATAGATATTCACTTCCTCTTTTACTCTCATGCACATCATTCACCAAAATGCTTTCACAAAGCATCTAATTAGTCTATACAGGCAACACACGTGTCATTTAATCTCAGTATAAATAGAGCTGGGAAGTGGAGGTGGAGGAGGTTTGCTTGAGAACATTAGCGAACAAACAACATCCTGAAGACAGAAAAACACAGAGGACGTGTCAGGGATCAAGAACAGGAGATGCTCAGAAATTTAAAACATCTCGCAGAGTAATGTTTAATCTTAAATGAAAACAACTGTAATCCTACCAAGTTTAACAACTTAGACAGGTGGAGCAAGAAGAGAAGCAGACTCAGAGAAACCTGGAAGGAGCGGCAGAGTTCAGCAGTTCAGATGGGAGAATCTGTTGAAAGCAGCAAGTAGTGCAATCTACAAACCTGGCCTTTATTGAATATCAAGAAGAATGCCGTTGTTCTCTTCCTGTGCACACCAGCACCCAAAGCAAAGTCCATAAAAACATAAATGATATAGTTTGGTGTTGCCTGTCTTTCAAAAAGCCCTGACCTCAGCCTGATAAAACACCATTTGGAGGAAGTAGAGTTGAGATTGTGATCCTCTCGTCCAACATCAATGTCTGACCTCACAAATGGGTTCCTCAAACTTTCAGAAACGTACTCCTAAACTTCGTGAAATGCGTCTCTAAAACAGTTGAATCTGTTACAGCAGCAAACTGGGGCCAAAAATCATTATTAAACTCTGTGGGTTAACAATGAGATGCCACTAAAGTTTGTTCATCTGTGAAGGCAGACAAAAGAACATTTCTGGCAATCACATATGCTCATAGATCATTTGTTGTCGTAACCTGAGAGACTCTGGAATATGAATCACACACGAGTGGATTTTTAACCAAAATAACCATCTGCTATTAGTAGTAAAACAACTCGGTTTTAGTCAAGATGCATGGCACTCCAGAGGTACTCAATCATTTTTGCATTCTGCCATTTTCACTTCAAGCAGTGATTTAAACCAGCTATAGGGGTTTAGTACCAGAAATCTAATTTCATGCTGCAAAAACAGACCTATAACTCTGCTCTGCTCAAGGGTATAATCTTAAGATTGTGTGTGCACAACTGGTTCCCAAGGGTGCACTGACTTTCATGGATGTTTGTCACCATTACCCAAACCCGAATTCTTCCTAAAGGATGCATTCGCATAGAGTTAGGCTTCATTATTCCCCCCACCCCCCATTATGGCCGAGAAGCTCCAAAAACACGACACGCGTCCACACCCCACTGGTGAGTGCAAGCCAGATGTTCAGCCATTATCTCTGCACATGCCAGCCCCGATACAGATAATGAGAAAAGCAGGGTGGAGCGAGCAGGGGAGGCACTTTTCCTAAAAATAAACCCTGATCTATGGGCAAAGGTCACACTGCTGCATATTTAACATATTTCTGCATTCTCTTGGAAGAAAAACGGCGCAGAGGGCGAAAAGGTTGCGGCTGAGCACTTTCCATTCGTGCCAACACGAACACCTCCCTGTCCTGCCGCCAAATAAATCCCCAAAGCTCTCCAAGCAGCATACGCATCCTCACACTTTACTAAGAGTTTTACTTAATACTTCTTTAATGCTCTAAACCCAATCTAATGGGTTTGAGTTGGTTTGTTTTCAATAAAAGGAATCGCTGTGTGTTTTGCCACCATAATGCATTCAGGGTAAACAAATGAAGCGCTTGCCGGGCTGTAAAATGAGCCCAGCAAGCAGCCGCAGATTTATACTCGACATAACGCAGCACGATGGCTGCTCATGCGCTCACACATTCCCCTTTTATTTAGCAGTAATGTCTCACTCAGAGGCTATTAGATGCAGCGAGGAGCCCGCATCGCATTCACTTTTCCATGAAATTGTGTATCCAGTAAGAAAGCGCTCAATAAACGACTGACGACCCAGATGTTGGGCTTGCATTGCAGATGTTCAGCTGGGCCAGGAGACGTGTGGAGACCGACCACTGGAGGGGTTTACCCAGACAAGAGAAAACCGATTCTGTGCCGCCTTTCTCGAAGGGAATAATTGTCAAACTTCAGAAAGAAAGTAGGCCAATAAAAAGGAAAGCAAAAAGCAGTTCAACTGCCATGCTAAGGAGGATTAGTGTTTGATTCACCTTTCACACCCTGGCTCCTTTCAGATGATCCTGGATTTGAACTGTCGTCGGCCTTTAATCCTCCTCCAAGATCAGGCCCGCGCGGGTCAGGGCAGCTCGGCGCCGAGCGGCGAGGTCAGCAGCAGGAAGGACGCCAAACAGAGACTTTCAGCTGACACACTTTTTCAGTGAATTTCCAGGAAAACACTTCACTACATCACTGATGTGTTCTGGTTACCTAGTATAAAACAATGAAATAACTTATAACTTGTAGCAAAATCTGTTTTGGAGAAATTAAATTCTGCAAAATGTATGCTTTACAACAGCAATTCACTCATTGTGAGTTGCTGCTGGACTCATTTTTCAGTCATCTTTACCTCACAGATTTCGTCCTCTCCATCGCCGCCTGTTGCCTCCAAAGGTTCAAATAAAGTTCTGGGTTCAGGTCAGCATTTGTCTACAGATGTTTGGTGAGATGGGAGTGTCAGGGCGCCATCTTTATCTTCTTGTGCTGAGTTGGCAGCACATGGAAGAGAAACATCCTTGAGTTTGCTAAATGATTAATCAACATTTGCATCAGGTCTCTTCTGGTCGCTCTGATGTTTCTAAATCAATAAAATCAGTTTAGATCTTTTAGAAAAAAGATTGTTTCCCAAACATATATTTTTTTTAGTTTTAATTGGATGGTATATCGGGTTTTTTTTGTTTGGTTCTTGGCTCTTTAAAATAGAAAAAAAACAAGATGTCTTACATTTCATTTTGTTTACAAAATGTGTTGTGTGTACACGTGAAATCAGAAGAGCTCTGCTCCCTCAGAACTGACACAAACTCCAGGATTCCTCTGACAGTGCAGGATATTCAGTTTCCTGCCGTTACAACTCAGCCTGAGTGTGAAAGACGTCTCTATATCCTGTTTTCGACATGCATCCACAACAATCTGCCGTTGCCTTGAATTGCATTTCTGTAACCAAGCATGTTTATCTTTGTTTCGGCGACAGACTCGAGTTGTCACATCATCCGGATGCCTCGATTTGTCATTGTTTGTCACTGGAGAGAAACCCTGCTGCTGTTTGTCCTCTGAGCAGCGTGGTTTTGTGCACCGAGTGTGTCTAAGTCTAGCATTTAAGATTGCAGCTGGGGAGGAGGTTTGTTTGGGATGATGTGCTTTCCGGCAGAGGAGACAGGGGCGAATGTGAGCGTCTCAGCGTGTGACTGTATTTGCAAAGGACCAATTTCACGTTCATGAATAATTTCCAGTGTAAAAAAGAGCAAAGTTTCTGTTTGTAATATTTGAGGGGGAAAAAACGTAGGGTGTGAGGTTGTGATGAGTAGTTATGGGTAGTGAGCATCTTCTGCAGGGAGCATGAGTTTTAACAAACAAACTGAAAGTAACTTAAGTATTTGCAATTTTTTCTTTGGAATGCAATTAGAATTATTCACAGAAAATCCCTCTATTAGCAGATTTGTTTTCCTAAGGCATATCTAAAACTAAATCGACTCACAAGTCATGAATTTTAGTTCCCAAAAAGAAGTTCTTATATTTAGTTTCATGCTCTTACCTTAAAAAAAAAGACATTTTATCATGTTAAACCTATAAACGTCAATAAAGTTTATTGACGCAAATGAGCATAACATGAAGTGATAGAAAATGTTTTTTTTTATTTGCAAATAATGTTGCATAAAAACATAAAAGTAGTTTGTGGCAAATTGCGATGTATTTCTAGCAACCATTAATTTACCTTCTTTTCCTCAGATGAATGCTTCTGTGAAGACCTTAGCTTGCAATCGAGGCATGTTCACGTCACAGACAAGACAAGAAGCAGGCTCGTTCAGAGAGGACGACGGAAAATCCAGAGGCAGGACACTTCACTTTATCTGTGTAATTACAGCTCACAGCACGGCTTATCCTCTGAACTTGGGGGTTCTGGATCCAAGCCAGCCTCAGCAGTGACAGCCATGCAACACGTAAAAACAGCAAAGGTGGCTCCTGTGGAACAAGGGGGCATAAATCACAGCCTGGTTCAGCAATGAGAGCTGGCAGCGGATGCTCACCACGGCTTAATTCATGTCATGGTTGTGTGTACACGTTGTCTGATTCTTGGATGCGCTTTATTTGCTTCAGACACGCCGTCATGTGGTGTCAAACAGTGAGGCGGAGCTGAACGACAAAGAGAGCCGAGTCTAAGCTTTGGTTTTCTGTTTGGAGACAGGATGTCAGCTGTCTGTTTCAGTATTCAGATCATATTTACAAGCTGCAGAGAGCACAAAGATTAAACCACGTCTACTGAAGTGCATAGAAAGTACACCACCTACTGGTGTAACACGGCATAGCAGCATGATACTGAAACCAGCGATATAACGACACTTGGGAGGATTCTTACTAATTAATTTATGCTAATTTTGTAATAACTGATAAGTACAAAAAAAATGTATTACCAACTGAATATTTATCAAGAAAGTAAAGAAAAAAAAGTTCTCTCCCTTAAGTGGAGGGAAGACACAACCCCTTTGACCTGAGAGGAGAAAGTTATTTATATATCATGTTAAACAAGCATTTAATATATGTCGATAAATGTGTTAGTTCAAACCATCTCTTGCATCATGAGGAAGCATCTTTTCCCCGAATGCAACGTCTTTCTGCCCAAAAGAGATTTTAAGGAGTAATACTGCCACCTTCCCAGGTTCCTTAAATATAACATCCTACAAAAAAATAAACACTTTAAAAGACAAAGACAAAAAAAAAAAATACATGCAAACATGTTTGTTTCACATCAGCTTATTAAATAACCAATAACCTTGTTACTTCCATAAGAAAGACTCCATCAAATCCTTCATATCCACATCTATTTGCTTAAGTTTAGATGAACAAAAATGCTTTAAGGTCTTACAGCAGGGGTCCTCAAACTTTTTCTGTGAGGGTCACATAACTTTTCCCTTCTGGGGGCCGGAGTCAGTTTGTAACAGAAAAAGTGAGACGATTGCAGGAGTGCCTAAATGTAAAAATTTCTTGTTTTCCTGAAAGCACAATAAAATAACCCTCTCTGAGTTCTTCACAGAAAAAATCCAGTTAACACTATTTATGACATAAATACCATATTTTCCGGACTATAAGCCGCAGATATCTCTGCTGCTCCAGGTTTTCCACAACGATGCAGCAGCAGCAGAAGGGGGCGGACACCCAACATCTGAGTCATAACAGGTCAATTGAATATCACATTTATTACGGTTGAAAAAGAAAAAGTTGCCAAGTTTAGATTTAACTGAACTGATTACTGTAGTTTCCGAACAGTAACTGGAACAGTAAAAGTGCTGATCCTTCCTGTCTGCTACTAGCATGTGCTAAATGAAAATGGGCACTTTATTCTTCTTCTTTAGATTTAAACAGCAGCTTGAATCAATTATTGTTGCACTACTGCCATCTATTGGATCCTAATATATATACCTCAAATTCTCATAATGATCCCAGCATTATTAAAAAAAAAAATTAAATAAATCTTCTTTTTCCCCTCAATGCTATTTAACTGATCAACAACATTCTCAAATTTCAATTCCCTATTAAAACCTAATTCCATTTTAATGGGCACTTTCTTCTATTTCCAATTTTGACTTCCAATGATTCACTTCCTGCTAAAGAGCCCCCTGGTGGTTGAAGAAAAATCCACATATAAGGTGCACCGGGCTATGAGCCGCAAGGTTCATAGCGCAAGGTTCAAAGTAGCGGCTTATAGTCCGGAAAATACGTATATGAAAAAAAAAAATCTAAATACTCTCTGGTATTGTGCAGGGGGCCGGACCAAATGCGGAGGCGGGCCAGAAACTTGACGCAGCCTAGTCAAGTTTCAAAATCTAGGTCTGGGCTTTGACTTGGCCATTCTAACAAGTTAACTCTACATCGCATCATACCAGTCTTTTCAGTTTTATTTGTGCTTTACACTTTTAATCCACCATCTTGGTTTATCATAAATTGTACATAAAACACATGCATTTTTTTTTTGTTGCAACACCACAAAATGTAAAATGCGAAAAAGGCAGTAACATTTTTGGAAGGCACTGCAGTGTTTAGTTTTGACTTAAACCACTGATAAAGTGATTCGTCTAATCAAGTTCTTGTTAAAAAGAAAATAAAAATATATGAACAAACATTAAGGAAATAAGACACGGGAACTTTCCAATGTACAAGTTTATTTTTAATGAACTCTTCAGTGGTTGGTAGTCACAGCACAGCTTGCATGTTTTAAGCCACACACCTATTTTACAAGATGACAGGAAAAAAAAAAGGAAAAAAAAAAAAGCCTATGCCAGAGCAGACAGCCATCAGTCCATCTGCAGTGATCCTTCTTTAAACTTATTGGACTAAAACTTCCTTAAAAGGCCACTGAAATGCATAAAATGTTGAGTGGAACAGCTGATGGTGTTTCGCTTCAACCCCACAAGACTCCTCACATGGCATCGACAGTGCATGTAGACATTGTAGAAAGGACTGGGTTAGAAAGATCTAAGATATCCGTTTATTTTTCATTTTTTCAAACATTTTATTTTAGTGACAATACCTTGCCTATAATACTACAGCTTTTTAAAAAGAATGGGAAACAAAATTAACAGCACTCGTCCAAGATACTGAATACAATGAAAGTGAAATGTAGTGAAGCGATTACTCTTTAGATTTCACTATTATGTGAACCAAAAACCAAAAAAAAAAGAAAAAAAAGAAGCCGTCCTGTTTCAGAGAGACACTCTACTATGTCCAATGTCCTTAAACTATAAAAGGAAAATAATTAAAACACACCTCTTTGTCCTCTGGAATTTGTACGCTTTTAATAGTAACAGACGGGATCCATAAACGCATGCCATGTGCTGCTCTCAAACAAAATACATACAGGTATATACAGAATCACTCAGTACCTGCTAAACAAAGTGAGAAACACAGAGTATAAACCGACTACAAACTTAAAATAAAAAGAAAAAAAAAGGAGTAGAAAGAGAGAGAGATTGAAGCGTCAGGAGTGAAAATCCTACCTGTGTTGGACTCATTAAAGCATTTTTGAAAAGAAAACAAAAGAAAGAAAGAAATGCGTATTGCACATACAGTGAAAGCTTAAACTCCACCAGAACCGCGAGAATTCAAACGTTTCCCTCTTGGAGGAAGATGCACAGAGGGACGAGGGCGGGGGGGAGGTGTGTGCTTCAGAGAGGGGAGGAAAACAAATAATCAGGATAAATTAGGTGAGACAGAAGCCGCAGGGAGCAGATGTCAGGCAGAAGTAGCTCTTAAAAAAAAAAGATGGAGGAGTGAAGGTGGGAGCCACACAGCACACAACACGTTTAGAGGAAAAGGAAGCAAAAAAAAAGAAAAAGAATGTGGCACAAGTAAAAATCAGGTGAAGGATAATATCTGTTCTTCAGTGATAGCTGAGAGGAGATCAATGCAAGTGTTTTTTATGTACAACTAAGGCTTATTGGTTAAATAGTTTTCAGGCTTCCCCGCCCACATCGCTCTCACACAACCCTTCCTGCCTTTATGCTCTGTAAACTCAGCACTTCTGTCAGAGCAGCAGCCACACCAATCAAGAGAACCACAGCCGAGGAGGATGGACGAACGGATGGATGGATGAACAGATGGATGGATGCTGCAGCGGTGGTGGTGAAGAAGGAGCAAAAGGAGAGCCGGGAGGAACTGAAAGCAAAAGGAGGAGTCTCGTCTCTGATGTCTGTTGCAATTAATATCTAAATGTGCAATTCCATTAGTCGCTGCCATGGGGGACTAGCGGGTGCAGAAGACCGGGCGGGGCAGGGCAGGGCGGGGGTGGGGGGTCGGTTTCTACTTGGAAAGCTTGCTAATGACTCGAATGAGCGCTCCGTTCTCGTCCTTTAGTCTCTGGTTGTCTGCTTTCAAGTCTGGGAGCATCTGAAAGGGAAGAACGGGGAAGACGGGGAGGCAGGGGCGAGAGAGAGAGAGAGAGAGAGAGAGAGAGAGAGAGAGAGAGAGCTTAGACGAGTCTCGACACGTTGTTCGACCAGTCAGGCTGCTGGGCAGTGCATTACCAGCAGCCTGAACAAAGCAACCTCAGGAATCACACGGCATCTCACTGTTTGTTTGACAGAAAGTAAAACAGGAATAACGACTTTGATCCGAGTCAAAGGGGAGAAAAGTAAAGGGCGAACACACCACAGGCCAGAGATCCTCAGAAAGCCATGCAGAATCTGAGCGGCTGCTCGCCAGCGGCCGGGAAATCACACAATCCTCAAATCAACTTCAGCTCAGGAGCACAGAACCGGCCGCAGACCCTACTGCTACAGCATGTGGACTGGCTGAGCTCCACAGTTAGTGGAACAAGATGCAACGTTAAATAGGTGATGATGAGAATCATAAACACAGGTTTGGATGTGTGGCGTAACAAACCTGTCATGTAATTCTGGGCTCCAAATATCCAACCTGGATCACAAATCCAGTGGAAACAGGCAGCGTGTACATCGGCATTTAAAAACTAAATTTCATTCGGATTTTGTCTTAATAGTGCTTTCAGGTCTTTCAGTGGATTTTAATGGAGATTCTGACTCATTTTCCCCGACAGTTCAAATCGTTCAATTATTCTTTTAATTCAAGAACTACTTTTTACATTAGAATCTAAAACCTTAGGACGGTTAAAACGAAAACATTTTAAAATAGACCGGTTTAATAACTTCTATATGCTATGAAGAAATGTTCAAACTATAACCTGACTTTCACTCTGTTCGGTTTGCCGTGTGCTTATGGAAATAATTTGCTTTCTGAGTTAGAGAAACGTTTGTATATTGAATAAAGTTCTCAGGTTTCCTCTGAGAAATAAAAACATTCACATTTAGCTTAGATGTTTTATTTTTTTTTTAAATAAACAACGAAACTAAGAGTTGCACAAGTATTAATACCGCTTTCATTTTTCCACATTTTGTCGCATTTCAGCCAGAATTTTACTGGGATTTTAAGTTGAAAGTGGTGCAAACTTATAAAGCTGCTTCTGTGTTGCGAACAGAAAAGTCACACGGCAAAGTCCCCCTACGCTTTTTTTTTTAAAGTTTAGTTTATTTTAAAACTGTAATTTTTTTCTTCTACTTTACAGTTAAGCACTTCTTCGTGTTTTAAGTCCCAATGAAATTCTCTGATGTTTCCCGTCTGGAATGTTGCAAAATGTGAAAAATTCAAGCGGTGTGAATACTTAACGTCCTATTTAAAGTGCACTGGCTGGTAGAGGGGTTCAGTCCGTGACCCTTCGGGTCAAATCAAAGTGATGCCACCGGTAGCTGCTTCATGCAATAAAACCAGAACAAGTCAAACTGATTTACTGAGCTACCTCTGAGGAAAGCATCAAACTAGAAACCACAAAAGGACACTTTCCTTTACAGCGCTTTCAAATACGTAAAAAAAAACAAAACAAAAAACTCACCTTCGCTTTTCTCCAAGTATCTTATTAGCATGTTATTACTATAGCTTGTTAAGCAGTAGTTTTCTGAAAGCCCACCGACAGTAGCGGACTGTAAAAGGAGAGTGTCCTGCTGGGAAAGGCAAACAGCCTCCCCAATCTGAAAACCAAAAGCTCTGGGGAGGCAGAGGAGGAGAAAACAGTCGGAGTGGCGGCTGGACACCTGCCTGTCTACGGGTGCGGGGCAGAGCACAAATGGAGCATGAGAAGAAAGAAGGCAAAAAGGAGGAGGAAGAAGAAGACAGAGGGAGGAGATGGTGGACAGACAGGCGAGGCCTAGAGGTCGCCGGTGGGCAGCTGGCTGCAGGCCGACTGGGAGAGCTTGGCCACAACGCGGGCCAGCGCCCGGTTCTCAGCCTGCAGCCGCTCCTTAACTTGCCGCAGGGCCTGAACCTGCTTTACCTGGGGGAGGTTCTGAAGGGAGGGCGGGGTGGAGGACAGAGACAAAAGGGGAGGAGAAAGAGGGTAAGAGTGGCAGAAGAAGAGAAATGCGTTAAGACCAAAAATCAACAGAGAGGATTAATAAATAAATCGAGAGATAAGACGGGAGCAGGAGGAGGAAAAAAAGGGACAACAGGAGAGGGAGATTATTAGAAAATGGGACAGATTTGGAAAACAGGAATGATTTAGAGCTTTCCGTTTCAGCATGAAGTTTGCAGATAGGATGGTAAAGTGACACTGATAAGATCAACATCCTTTCCTCAAACTGACAGGACAACACGCTTACCAGAACTTAGACATTTTTAAATCCTCCCTCTTCCTTCAATTCATTTTCCAAAAATACAAAAAGGAACTCAACTTATGTTTTTTTTAATTCTCCGTGGATATAGAACCATGGACAGTCGGCTTATTTAGAAACAGACCTCTGCGTCTTCCCAGCTTTACGAATTTTACAAGAAAGTATAGTGGAAGGAAAAAAACAGGGACAATTTAGGATGTTAGCCAAAAACTCCAAAAATTAAAAGTTTAATGGTTATGTATTGCTTTTCTAACTAAAATTTTAAAACAGGATTAAATGTTTGAGATGTGTCACTGTATGGAATTAATGTATTTTATTACTTGATATAACATTTTCATTAAATTCAAATTTCTCAAAGACACGAATGTGTTTTGTTTTAGTGATGCACCAATCGGTCAGTGATCTGAGCTGAAGTCTACGGCTTTGACCAGCAGCTGGCAGGTCAAAAACTGAAAAATAGATTTAATATGTGCATCAAGATTGAAAACACCCACTTCAGTAAACATAACAAAACAGCTAGTTCAAAAACTGGACAAAAATCATAACCATCTGGCCAGACCTGGGTTTTAATACAGCACAGTAAAACAAACTGACTGGTGATCGGAACCGGTCAGTTTTAGGTCGACTGGGAGATTGAAAAAATAAATAAATAAAAACAAGACTTACCCAACTGATGGAACATAAAATTGGCTATTTTAAGTATTACTGTGGTGTTCAAAAATAAAGTCAGAAGAAGCATAGACATCTAGAAAACTATTTAAAAACTAAAGTATGAACAGATATGTCAGCTGTTCACTCAGGCTGGAAGAGTTTCAGCAGATAACAGGAACATGCATCATAGTAACGCTGCTCTGTATTATTTTGAACAGCTAATTAGTGCGTCTCTAATTGCCAAATTCAAAACTTAGGAGGACAAACTCCTTCTGTAACAAATAACGTGAATTTATGCCATGCAACGTTTGGTACCTTGAGTTCCTCCTCCATCTCAGAAATCTTCCTTTCTAGAGCTCTTCTTTCCTGTTGGGACATAAGAGGCGGGTCAACACTGAATTAGAAAAAAAATAAAAAAATACAGACAGATTAAATGATGGTGGCAGATGGTGTTGGGTGATCGCACACACACACACACACACTTCACTCGCATGTCCTGTGAGGGGTGTTCAAGCAACAGCCAGCTCACACCTAAACAGGAAGTGACTGAAACTGAAGTCAACTTTCTACAGGCAGACGGTCAGGCTGCCTCAGCGACTGTTTATTCGGATAATTAAATATGGCTTCCTGAAGTGGATTTAAAATGGAGGAGTTAGAACACAGATTGGCTGGGAAAGAACTAATCAAACTAACTGGTATTTAAAAGCATGAAAACACATGCACAGGGTCTGCTGATGTTTCTTTTTTTCCAGCATAAAATTGGATAAATCCACTTCCACACGTTAAAAACACACAGAGATGGTGACCACACACTGCCACTAATGTTTAAATATAAGTGGAAAAAGGAGAAATAGTAAAAAAAAAAAAAAAAAGTGTAGTGTTCTGGGTGGAGAGCCTGACTGATGCCAGCTACCACAGCACAAAGTGAGCCTACAGGCAGCAGCAGAGAGCAGACTGTTATAAAAAGTCAGGGTAAGATCATACCACCACCCAGTTGGTAAGAGGGCCTGCTTGTTACCTTCAGACATAAACCCATTAGCAGTGTTACTGGGATGTTTCAAATAATGTTTTATTTTAACAACAAATTAGTCTTAAAACACACAGGAAACAGAAAGGATGGTTGATGGTTAACAGAGGAGTGACATAGAGGTGGTTTGGTGGAGTCGTTCTGCCATTACCCTTTTCTCCATCTCAAGCTGGGATCGGTCAGCGTAGCGTTCCTGCCTCTGCGTTAAAAACACGACATCAAACTTTAGTTGTCTTTTCTTTTAAAGATGATGAGCAGTGTAAGTGTGCATACCTGTGTAGCTTTCTCTAACTGTAACTTCAAGTCTGCCAGCTCCAGGTCAGTGTCGCGTAACTGGGCCTTCAGCTTCTCGTTCTCAGCTAAGATCTGCTCATAGAGCTGAGGGAGAAAACAAAAAGTCTCGTTTTTCAGGATTTCTGACATCCAAATTTAAATAAAAAACCTGAAAGTGGATGCTTACCTTTTTGTAGTCGGTGGCGTCGTCTCTATCCAGTCGGCTGGAGTACGGCCTTCGACTCTCACCATAACTACGGCTAAAAAGAGCATCGTTGCGATCCAAATATGAACTGCTCTCATTTCTGCAAATAAATCAAAACAGGTGACATTAGCAACCCAATATTGCAGCTGAGCAACAGCATTCAAAACATGGTGATGCTGCAACTTACCTGGACAATCTGTCACTCTGTAAGGAAACAAACAAAAGAAGTGTCAATATAAAAGAACTGAAAAAGAAATGAAATTAGATTCGTCTCACCTAATCAGCCTACGTAGATTTATTCAGGAACAATAAATGAAATAATATTTGCTACTTTTCAGCTCTCTGTGAGTAGCTGGAGAAGCCGTGACCTAAAGGTCTTCCTGTATCCAGAGATAAACACTCATTTCCTCTGGTAGTTTTGCTGCAGCTCCACCCATCGTAAGTGACGGCAAGCAGCTGGAGTTCCTCCTCTTCTCCCTGATGGCCGACTTCAAACAATAACTGCGCGTCTCTCTCTTCCAAACAGGAAGCTCACCCAGAAACTAATGAGTTTACAAAGCTGCATTTTCGGCCTTATGTTGCATCATTAGTGAACGGCATGACTAATTTAAAAAAAAAAAAAATTTCACTAACGTTCAAAGTATTTTCATTCCAAACATATTATGACACCAAAAACTGAAGCTAACACAGTGTGTTTGATTCCTAAGGTCAACTGAGTGACAGACAATTAACTAAAGATTTAAAGCAAAAGACAAGAATAAGAATAGAAGCCAAAGAGCAGAAATCAAAGACAGAAAGAGCAGGACTACTTTGATTTGACTGACAGGCTGGAGCTCTACTTTTGGCCCTCGGTGTGTGTGAGGTTAGTCACCTGTGGCTCTCCCCTGGTGCTGCCCTCCTCCGAGTCCGACTGCTGCTCAGGGTCATCATCTCCACCCTGGAATTTAAAACCAGACAAAGAGGTCGTCTTGGGTGTCACCATCAGAACATCAAGTGTCCTGACCTGCAGAGTGTAAAAATAAAAATAATAAAAAGTCTTACATCTTGAGTCCAGAAGGAGACCCCAGTGGAACGTCTTTTCTCCCGGGGCCGCCTGCGATCCCGTATGGAGCGGGGCTGAGACTTGTCCTCCCCTTCCTTCTCCTCGTCCTTCCTGTCTGATTCTGTCATCGGAAAAGACATTTTACATTTCTTCACATCAAAAATAAACCTTTAAGATCTCAATATTTCACCTCTAAGTGTATGTATTTATCAGAATTTTGATATTTTAGAATCATTTTCAATGTGAAGTGCGTGTCATCAACAAAGTTTATTGAACTATTCACTAATTTATTGATGCACCAAACATCCAGATTTCCTTAAGAAGTGCCTCTAAAGGCAGCTGAGGCATTCAGCGTGTCCGAAAATAAAACGGAAACACACCTGCATTTTAAAGCACAACATAAAAATATTTATCTGTACTTTATAATTACTGTATGAAAACATATTGAATATTTAAATACAGATGCTAGAAAAGACTTGGGCTGCAACCAACTAAACCATAGACTGTGGATTCAGGTGAACTAAAAACTTTTTTTTTCCTTTCTAAAAATCTGAAGAAATCAACTTACATTTGATTTTTTTAGCAGTGACATTATGAACTTATTGTATATCAAATATCCTAGAAGAGTCCAAGTATAATAGAATGGAAGACAATCATTCTTCTTCTGAAATATAGGAAATAAAACAAAGATGAATTCACAGAATAGTGTTTACGTTGATTATGAGAAGCTATGGTTGTTTCAGAAATGATGCTAAATAGTCTTATCTTATTTTTTCCCACAGGTTTTCATCCACATATCTTTGCCTCAAACAGTGTAGCTCTTATTTATTCTGGTGACTTTGAAGAGGACCGACCTTTTTCTGTGTCTCGAGAGGACCTGCTGTAAGATGAGGTGATCCCCGTCAGGCTGTTGGGCCGGTTGAGGGCGCTGGACCCGGAGGACAACGAAGAGCTGGAGTAGGGAGCAGTGGAGGCAGTGCTGACGGTGGAAATGGAAGAGGAGGAGGACGAAGGTCGATAACGCTGCGGGAAAAACAAGGCGTGGAGAGGAGAAATTAAAAATGTGTTAATTGCAGTCGCCCATCTCAGGAGAGTGATGACCGAGGTGAAGCAGGTACCTCTTCAAAGCTCCGGTACTTCGATCGGTAATCATCCTCCTTGGTCTCCGTCTCCTTCTTCTCCTCCTGCTGCTTCTCCTTGTCTTGCTTCTCTTTCTCCTCCTTCTCCTCTTCGCGGGTCTTTTGGGGACGAGTCCTGCCAATAGTTTTTTCAGCCTCTTGTAGGTCAGTAAGAGTCACACCCTGGGAAAAACAAGGGACACTCTCTCTTTAGAAGAACAATGCCATTAAAAACTGTTTCAGTCCTGCAGCAGCAAAGAAACGTCGCAACATTTAAACCCCGATGCAACGCAAACAGCTTAGGTTCATTTTAATGATAAAAACTCTGCTCCCGATCTATTTTAACATTGGGGAAAAAAAAAAAAAAGACACTTCCATCTGGTGAAGTAATAAAATGGAGTATAAAATCATTACTGGCTGACCTGTGTGGAGCGCCTCGACTGCCGGGCCTGTCTGGATCGAGCTTTCCTCTGAGACTCCGACTCCTCGTCTCGCACTGGTGTCAGGTACGACCTGATGCAGGAAAAAACAAAATCATTTTAAACTTAACTCTTATGTAAGGCGACTCTGCAGAATGAAAATAAAATGATTGTCCTCGTCATCTTGCTCGGTTAAAAAAAAAAAAAAAAAAAGTATTTTTTTTCCTGGCATTTCATCAGAAATGTGATCCAGCTTATTTTTCTTTGTACATTATGTCAAAATAAACCTATAAATTAAACTTGATTAAGCTACAACTGATCTTTTGGGAGCAGAAATGCACCTGAACTGCTGCAGAAAACGAAAATCAAACCAGGAAAATTTTTAAGTAATGTACATATTAATGTTGAATTCTTGGGTAATGTTGGCAGAAATCTCCAAGCTTTCTTAAAGCGGCAGTATTATGTTTATTCCAGCCAAATGGTGCCATTTTGTAGCATAATCAAGTAACTATGTTACCTTCAGTTGTACGACTTACTACTGAGATTAAATTCTAAGTCCATATCACCAACAATTAGACGCATGACAAAAAATTCAGAATGGAGGGAGAAAAAAACAAAAACAAAAACTAGCAACAATTCCCAGTTTAAAACTCAAACTCATCTGCAAAAGAGCAAATGGAAACAACAAAGCGTTGCGGTTGGCAGCGTGCTCCTGTTGGCCACACAGCGATACCAATGACCCTCGGCCTTCAGCCCGCCGTCCTTATATGGGGAAGCAGCTGGAGCGGTCCAGACTGTGGACCTGCTCCCACACAGACAGGTGGCTCGTTTCAGCGAGCCACTCTGCTAAAGCAGACTCTCTCCCTCAGCGTGTGTGGAAAAGGAAGCTACACAGAGGAAGATTCTTAAACTAGAAGCATCTAGATTGAAAACACTTCCTGGTAGAGCCATTTTAGACACATTTTTCAGAACAACCGAGCTGCAGAGGAGGATTAAAAGTGAAGTGAGTTTTACCTGCGTCGTTCCGGGCCGGTGCCGATGCCAGTGAGGGCGGTAGTGGTGGATATGGCGGTGGTGGTAGTGGTAGACGTGGTGGTTGTGGTAGAGCCAGTGTTTATAGTGGGGATAACAGCAGCTGAGTCCTTCTCCTTTTCCCTCTCTGCACTCTCCTCTGACCAGTACCTGTTACCACAGCGAGCATTTTACCAAGACCGAATAGTTTGTCTATGCAAGCTCGGGATGACCACAGGTGGAAGAAGTTTACCTGCTGGTGAGACTGGTGGAGCCGGTTCGGGTGGAAGAGGACCCCAGGCTGGAGAGGAGGCCGCGGTGGCCAGTGGGCGAGGTAACAGACGAGGAGGTGGTGGTGGTTGTGGAGGAGGTGGTGGAGGAGCTCAGGTCCTCGTGTCTTCTGCCGAAAGAGCCGCTGAAGGGACACAGATGTTACATAAGTGAACCGGTCTGCTTTTTTTCCCACCCGCTCTTTTATCCCCCCGTGCGTCATCTCTGTCCTGCTCCTTTGCCGAGGGTAGATTGAAGCCGATACGCCACATAAATCTGATGAGTTTAGGGTGTTCACCGATTCACCAGGAAACAAACCGAGTCACAGTGAAACCTGCACATAAAGTCAGAGCAGCTGATGCCTCTTAAGGGAAAAACCCAGCATCGGCCGCATCTGCGTTACTTAGAGGTCCTTATTACAGGACTGCTGGTTGGATTTTATTGCCGTTTGTTCTTTAACGTTATGAGCGAGAGAACAGGTCAGACCGAGACTGAGGAGAGTTTGTGCTTGGAGGGCTGAGATGACTCAGATTAGCAAAAATCTCCACTCAGTAGGGAGGAAGACTGCAGATCAGTTATTTTCATTTATTTTCAAAATGCATTTACAGTGCTTTTAAAAAAATATCCACACCTCACTTTTTTGTCCCCCACATCATCTTTAATTACTATAAACGTCAAAAGTATTTTAGTAGGATTTTATGTGATAAACCAAATAGTTAGTATTTGTAAAGTGGAAGGAAAAGATTAAGTGGAGATAAAAACCTGAGTTAATACTTCATAGAGTAAATTTACAGCTGCAACTTGCATGAGCTCATCAGTTTTGAACATCTACAGATTAAATTTAGCTCATTTTTGTTTATAATGTAGTTATCTTATTAGAGACCCTTCACACTATACTAACAAAGACTATGATTTTAAATCAAACTGTCACTTTAGCTGGAAGGTGAGATTCTGCAACTGGAATCAAGCCTTTTCTAGCCTTCAATAGGTTTTTTCCCCCAAAATTGCCTCAATTTAGTTCCATTCATCTTTCCATCAACTCTGACCAATCATTTAAAGTCCTACAAGTTTTCCCGTTAAAAAAAAAATCCACCCATTGCTTTTTTTTTTTTTACTATTGCTTTTATATTTAGGGGTATTATACTGAATAGTTATAAACACACAATCTGGAATTTATTTCAACATTTTTTTTGACAGAATGTATTGAAGTTTGAAGGCAAGATGTTGAGAAGTTCAGGGTTTTTGTTTTTTTTTCTCCTGCATTTAAAGTATTTAGACAAACAAAAATCCTTGAACTTAAGCTTCAGAGAGCTGAACAATATAAACTAAAACTCAAGAGTGTGAGACGTTGCCGCATAAACCGAGGGAAGACAGAGAACGTCCAGCGGAGCAGAGAGGCGGACAGAAAGGACAGCAGGGTGTGGAGGCAGCGGTGTACCTGCGGTAAATGCTGTAGGACGGGTAGTGGGAGGAGGGTGGCTGCCAGGGTTTAGTATTACAGGTGTTAGGATCCAAGCTGGAGGTTGACGAAGACTTGGCTGGCACGTCCCGCGTGCTGCCGCTCCGCCCCAGCGCTAGCGTATGGGACGTGCTAGTGTGTCGGCACGCAGGTGGCCAAGAGAGTTAGCGGTGGAGGTGCACACACACACACACACAAACACGGACAAACATTTACATATAAAACACACAAAACATGTTTAAGTCTATGAAGCTTGGACACACTGCTGCTGCATTCATAGCAAAACTTAATGACGTCTGGGAATAAAATAACTTTACTTTCTGCTATCTTTTCTTATATTTTCAGTAGGGAGACAGAAAAAGTTTCCAGATCGAAGCCGTTTTTAATAGATGGCTTAAAGCCATAACTCGTCGGGATATGAATGCAGCTTTAGTCTATGCTCATGTGTCAAACAGGAATATGAATTATCTGACGCAACAAACAGTAGCTGGGCTCGTTAAAATACAAAAAAGTGGTGCATTTTAACTGTGGCTTGACAGAACAGGCACAGTCATGCAACACACTGTGGCCGGGGCAGAGAGGCTACAAATAAAAGCATGTACATACATATCGGCTGATCTGACTATGAAAAGCAACTAGTGGCGATTGCAGCAGGACAGATCTAAAGGAAGAGAGCTGAGGGGAGGGATGGAGGTTTAGCAGGAGCTAACCTGCGCTGGTAGCTGGAGGTCCGGTTGGTGGAGGAGCTTCCTTCGCTGTTCTTCAGGTCGTCGTCCCAGCGTCGCCGGGTGTAAGAGCCGCTACGTATCAGAGCTGTGGAGTCCCTGCGGAGCCACAAGCTCTTTAAGTGCCCTTCCATTTCTTTACCTCATCATTTGCTTCTACGAACTTCTATAATCAAAGCATTAGTGCATTGAATTATGTGATTTTTTTTTTTTTTTTTGCACAGAGTCGCTACTCTGCTCCAGGGCTTCACCTGTTTTCCTTCTCGTCGATGTCTGAAGTACTGGCAAGTCTCCTGGGGATGGTCGGGGCCACGTACGCAAGCCGGGTTCCTTTGTCTTTCTCCTGTAGCAATCAGAACAAACAAGCATTCTGTTAGCAATGTAAAACAAAAATTTCTTGTTTTAAACATGACACAAAATTAAGTAAAAATATCTTCTTTTTAAAAAAAAGCATTAATAGCAAAAGAGAAGAAAAAGCCTGCGATACTCCCAGGTTAACACTTGTTAGGAGACACAACCTTCACAAAATTTGGTCCATTTATGGGATAAAATTAAAATAAAAGCTATTCCAGAAAGTTGGTGTGTACCGATACTTTTGCAAGGAACAGTAAAGGCTGGATTACACAACCACAAAATTACGCGTCTGACAAAATGAGTATTAGGGCTGAAACGATTCCTCGAATGATTCGAGTACCTCGATTACTAAAATTCCTCGAGGAAAATTTACCTGCCTCGAAGCTTCGTTAATTTATGTTTTATTAGTTAGCGCACCGTGTTCCGGCCGGGACTTCATTTGCGTTGCGCGGAGCTCTCACTTCCGCCTCTGAGTTGTTGACAAAAGCTAAGTCTCAGCGGCATAAAGTCCAGTCTTCAAGATTGGCCCGTGGGGATTTTATTGATTGATGATAATGCCCGACTTTTTATCGTTTTTGGGGAACCAATAAGCATCCTTAAAATGACTGGGGGAATGCCTGGAGTACGGCAGCATTTCTCCTCCGGGGCTGCTGGTTGAAAGCGAACGGCGGGAAGAGCGCTGAGGTGAGCGGATAGCCTGAACAGGGCGGGCGGCTGAGTAGCTGATGCTTACCGTGTAAATGTAGCTTTACCGACGAACCGCACAATAAATTTCATATCCCGGTCTGAAGAAACGGGTGGCGGAGCGCATCGTACATGGCTGGTAGATGAGTTTCTGAGTGTGACCAGTGAAGGTGTCGTAAATATCCCGTATTGCTTCCCCCCGTGTTCGTCCCCCGGTCTAACGGTTCGTCAGTCCGCTGGTCTATCTCCTCCCCTCCACCCCATCTTACGTTCGTTCATTCGCCCTCTCCTCCCACTCCAGGCGGCATTTCCCGTATTTTCAAACCCAAAGCGTGACAGGTTAGGTGGCAAGGTGAGTTTAATTAATCTATTAAACTCACTGAAGATTAAACTAAAAGCTGGATTGTAGACATTTTTATAAGCATATTTGTGAGCCTGCCTCTTTGTTATTAAATTCAATATAATTTCAGATTTTTCTATAACTTTTCTTCTGGTTAACTTAGAAAGTGAGCTATTATTGTTACAGGTTAGTTTTCTAAACTACAAAAAAGCAACTGTTAGGGATGCTCAAATATGAAAAATTGGACTGATATTGATATCTGATAGTAACACCGGTATTATGCCAGATTTACCAATATTTCATTTTGTAATTTTTTTTATCCGATTACTCGATTAATCGTAAGAATAATCGATAGATTACTCGATTACTAAAATATTCGTTTACAACAGCCCTAATGAGTATGAACGTATTTTCTGCTCGCAGTAGAAATGGAACGCTGGACTGAAAAAACGAATCGTCTAACTTGTCGCTCCCGACCTTTTCTTTTTCTTTGTTGTCCAGGGATGAGGTGAGGCGAGGGCTGGAGGCTGAACGCATCACGCCTGTAGTGTCCTTTTCCCTCTGAGCTTCCTTTGTGGCTGTGATCTCAGAGAGCGCGCCGTAGCTGCCCGTCTTCCTCAAACCCAGACGCCATGAAGCCGGAGACTCGTCCTTCCTGTCCTCCTCCACTTTGGTTGAGACCTTTCCGGCAGGCTGAACGACCTGTAGAACGAAAGGGTGACGCAGGAGCTTAGATTACACTGAAATACACATTTATGTTCATGACTACAGCGATATTCTTAGTAGTTTTAGTAAGCAACAAAGGGGGACCACGTCAAACGCTTGCTGATTAATTTATAAGTGTATTTATCTCCTTGCACCTCTTCCCATTTTGTCAGGTTACATACAAACATAATGTATTTTATTGTGTCAGACCAACACAAATCTGACTGCACAGAGAGCAACCTAAGACTTAAGACAGCTCTTTACTTTGACTGGGCCATTTTAACATATGGACATGCTTTCATCTAAGTCATTAGGTTAGAAAGGGAACCTCTACCCAAGGATGGCTTTGAATTGACCATCAGCTCCAGTCAGTTTCCCTAGCCATGCTAACTCATGTAGCATGATGCTGCCATCACCGATTACACTGAATTTTATTCACACTTTTCAGTGTAAGTCAGCTGAATACACACTTTATTTTTGGGGTAATTAAAAAAGAAAACCCATCTTGAATCATCATGTTTCTTTTTTCACATTTATATGCAACTTTCTCGGTCATAATATATAAAAGTCTTTAGTTTGTCATAGTAATGTGACAAAATGTGAAAAGCTGAAGGGGAGCAATTACTTATGCAAAACACTTTATGTTTTTAAGGATAAAACCCCAAGAAGAAAAAAGATCTTCCCACCATCTTTACGATTTGGCTTCGATCTAAGGTTTTAGCAAAGAAAACTTTGATTCCATACTATTTTAACCTCTGTCAAAGGATGAAAGCAGTTTAAAACACAGGAAACACACAAACACAACTTAAAAAAATATTAGCAGTGCATTTGTTGATTACAAGTGGAAAAAGCACCATGTAATGTTGATGAGTGAAAAGGAAGTTCAATCACTTGTTGGATTTTTCCACTAGGGTAGAAGCCATGGTTAAATATAAGTCAAAAGAATTCTGCGGGGAATTAAAAATTTTAGTTTTTACACAATTGTACAAATATTTACTTCATTTGTAAGTGAAAACATAATGGAAAGCTGGAAGTGATTGATGATGTGGCATCTGCAGGTCAAAAGCTGCCGTCCCCTGAAGACATCACAACTTACTGCTGCACAAAATTCTTTAACAGGCCAACCCCAGCAAGTGGAAAAATCCTACATCACATGGGACAGGTGGGGAGTTAGGGGAGACTTTAGTGCTTTGTGAGAGTGCACAAGTGCATGTAGGATGAGACAACAACTCTGGTGCACACCAATGCCTCACCATGGGTTTTTTGGGCACAAGAGAAATGCCAGTTTTGCGCAAACCTTGACGCCACAATGCAGGACAGCCTGGCTCCGCCAAAGGCATGAGAGGTGTAATGTAATCAAACTAAAAGGCGACCGCGGCAAGAGCCGAGGATGATAAAACGGGACGGACAGGGAGGAAGACAGAAAGGTTGAAAAAGAAAATAAGACAGAAGCAGAAGCAAAAGAGACACACTTTGTGCGTGAGGACTTCAAAGCCGAGTCGCCGAACTAATGGTGCCGATCAGGTGAAATAATTGCAGTGGCTCGGTATGAAAAATGCTCAATTGTCAATCAAGTGTGGCGTGTAAGAACCAGGCTTTAAATAAAGTCTGGAAGTTTAAGAAGCAGAACTACTGAAGCAGACAGGATGAGTTAAACTCAGTGACTGAGTTCAACACTTCCTGTGTCGATTTAACTTTTCCACACAGCTTTTGATTCAGTCAGCAGCGTCTGGCCATCCAAGACAGTTCAGTTGCTTTCCCTTAGTCACACAAGCAGCCACAGCAGCTTACATTTTGCCATGCTCAGTAATGCTAGAGGAGGAGTTGAGTCTTTTTGCCAGCAGAGGGCAGCAGATCCAAAAGTGGCAACAACACAATTGACCAAGGAAAATAAAATCTACAGCTAAAATCTGGAGCTTTTATAGGTCCAAATTTTCCAAGAAGTAATTCTGAATGGGAATTCCTTTTTGTTTAAGAGCCAAAGAAAGAAAGAAAGAAAAAAAAAAAACTTATTTAACTGATTTCAGTTAAAGAGTGAATTAATATCAGCACTATGTTCAATCCAGACCACCTGCATTCACACACAGTGCCTTGAAAAAGAAATCACCCCCTTAAACCAGCAGGATGACTGTTGGATCATGCCTGAGCTGCAACTCTGGACTTCCTTAAAGGGTTTATTCAAAGAAATCTCAAAAACTAAACTGTTTTAATAAGAAATTCAGCCGAGAGGTTTTACCTTCTTAACTGGTGAAGTGGGCGTCGTCACCTGATTTGCTGGACTCGTCGGAGACGACGTGCTGACGGCGGCCGGGGTCGTTGTCGTCGTCGTGCTGCTGGTCACCGCTGCCGGAGGCTTGCTCTTGTCTTGTAATAAAGAACATTTTTAGCTACGTCATAATGACAAATATTCAGCAAAATCTCTTAATTCACGTTTTTCTTTTTGTGAACATCACCTGCTTCAGTTTCAGACTCTGAATCTTCCTCGTCCTCCTCCTCACTCGAACAGCTCGATTCGTCCTTCTTCCCCTCTTCCTCTTCGTCCACCTTCTCCGGTTCTAAGGTCTCGATGCGCGGCGCGGTCTTTTCCGGCTCCAGAAGCAGCGTTTCTTTGCTGAAGCGGAGATTAGAGCAGAAATGTGATCCTTTCATGTAAATATTTGCACAGATTTATTTTTCCCCCCCTCATGTTACACCCCCCCCCCTCTACCTTTTGAATGGTTTCAGTGATTGGTTGTTGTCCCCTGTGGTTGTCACCTCAATCAAAGGAGACTTCTTCGCGTCCTTCTTCTCCCTCATCAGCTGGAATAAACACAAGAAGAATGACAATCGGTCTCAGAAGCTCATCCAAACTCATTAAGCTTGAACGAATTATCCAGTCAGTGACTCACCAGGTTTTGTTTCTTTTGTAGCTCTTCTAAATATCCCAGAACATCTTCATCAGCTACATCAAAAGCAGTCTGGCCCTGAAGGGAAAGAGGTAAAAATAATTCAAGTGCTGCAGAAACACTTGCGCGAGTAACAACAAGCTTCCAATACCCACCATTTTATTAACGAGCTCCATGTTGCACAGATTCTCCACGAGTATTCTACACGCCTCCTCTTTGCCCCAGTGCGCCGCTGCGTGGAGAGGCGTCCAGCCATCATAGTCCTTAATATTTATGTCATAACCTGCTTGGATTAAAAGCCTGGGCGACAGAAAGAGTGTGTGAATTAGTGAATGTTGATAACTGATACTTTAAGCAGCTGCCAAGAACGACACAACCTCGAGTCAGATTAACAAAAATCTCTGCTTTGGAAAAGTAGTTCATGATCACATGCAGCAAAATATTTAAGTAGAATCGTTTGTGACGCACCAGGACTGCACTGTAATTGATCTTCACTGTAAAACTATTAAGCAACTTTTATGCAAGATACAAGTCAATAATTATTTAATATTAATAAAAATGAACTAGTTTCACTGGTAGATTATTTCCCTTATAATTTTGGAAAAACATCTTATAAGTAGGAAAACCTGCCAGGAGAATACAAGTTTCTATAGGTTATTCAAGTTGTTTTTAAGTTAATTTTGTCTTATTTCAAAAGCTCTGAGATATTTGCACCTGAAACTAGACCAAAAAATACTTGGTAAGATTTTGAGTTTTTGCAGTGTTGAATGCGTTTTTATCCTAATCCTGATTTAAGCTTCTCCACGACTTTATCCCTGACCTCTCTGGCATTTCCAGACCTTTATTTGGAGTAAAAAGGGGTTAAATATAAATGCAAGAAACAAATTTGGGTTTGTCCATCACATAAAATACCCTAAAACATTGACATTTGTGGTTGTTATAAGAACACGTGACCAAGTTTAAGAGATATAACTGTTTTGCGAGGAACTCTGTGAAAACGTCCTTTTTAAACTTTGCAAACTGTTTGTTTTATTTCAATTGTACTGCTGAAGCTGGATGAAGAGCAAACCGACAGCTCAGTGTCACACAGGACCTAGAAGAACCACAGGCAGCGGCGTTCTGGCCGTCATCCCGGAGCCGAGGAACAAGTTGCTGCCGCTCCGATGCTCACGCGGCGCAAAGTGTATTAACAACCCACAGAAACCATGTCAAAACAAAGCAAAATGATAAGACGCAACTACGCTGGGAAATCTTGTGTTACGACCGCTGTCATAACCCAACTTCGTCCCCTTGTGCTCCTCTGAATGCACCCGGTGAACCAGCGTCGTGCTGCAGGTTGCTACATGCAGCGATGCTTACTTTAAAACCTCCACGTATCCTTTGGCGGCGGCTACATGGAGCGCCGTTCCTCCCGACTTGGCGTGCCGGGTGTCTTGAATCTGACCGCTGTTCAGCCATTGCCGAGCATCTCTCAGCATGATGCGCTCCTCCTCTTTTCGGGCTGCCTCTATGTCCAACCCTGGAGGAATGAAGACAAATGAAACTGTAAAGACTACCTGCATTCGGAAGAGAAAGCTGCTGCCTCGCCAGATATATTCCCAAAGTGGAAATAGTAGAATAACTCTTGGCACTTTTATCAACATTTCCATACATTTGATTGCATCTGGCTGATTGGCAAGCATACCAGAAGGATGTCTCACCTGGCTTCATTTACAGTTTGTCAGGTGATGTCAGTCGAACTTCTACAAACGCGCGCACACACACACACACACACACACACACACACACACACACACACACACACACACACACACAACAAGCCACAGTTTCAACCGTAGGCATCACTGTAATTAACTTCAGCCAAGTCTTTGTGTTATGCTGTATTTCAGGCTCTGGAAGAGGAAAACCAGACCGTAGATAATTATAGCGCCACCTCCGAATACAAGGGTTTTGTTGAGTACTTTGTTGTGCTTTGGGGAACAGTTTGTGCCAATATCCAGTAAATTAAACAACACAATAGTTGCAAACACAGACGCTGCTTAGCTGGTTAAGTGGGTCAGTATGTCAGTGTTATACAATCCATACAAGGAAGCGGTGAAAACAGCCCCGACTTAGTGTGACACCTGGCTGAAACATGGCCTGAAAACTCACTGCTGCGTGCTGCGCTGATTTTCCAGCGGAGCCTCAACTGCATTACATAAACAAAGACCCAAGAAGTGTTCTGGGGTCGGAGCCAAGCTTAAGCTCATCATAAAGCTTTTTTGCTCCATTCTGATCAAAAGCTAAAAAAGGAAAGCCTGCGACTGCATGCTCGGGTTGGCAAATGCTCGGTTGAGGAAAAACCGACATTTTAAAGAAAGTGGAAGGAGGAAAGTTAGAGTCATGCCATCTTATTTTACTTTCCACTGGTTCGGAGTTTGACTGCATTCATATTTTCTCAACTTTACAAAATATCAATGTTTTATAATTCAACAAAACAATTAGTGAAATAAATGGTCTCGTCTGAGATTGAGCTATTCTGCAACCTGAAGCTCAAGAGCCACATGTTGCATTTAAGACTCCACTGTTGATCTCAATCACTTTGGCTACAAATGCTAAAGCATTAGGCAAAGTTTTAAGATGTAAAGTATTTATTTATTTTTAAATCAGCTTTGGCAACTTTTCATAGGTGTTTTAAAGTAACATATGCAAAACATTTCTGTATAAAATTACAATAGCAGTGCAATAATAACTACTAAGCAATTTTTTGTCTTTGTTGTAAATTATGTATTTTGACATTTAAAAATAAATGATCAGACTTAAAGTAGTTACCCTTTAATTTAATAGAAACAAATTAAATAGTAGGTTCTGTTAAGGTCATTTGTTTCTCTAAACAGATTTTGTTTATCTGAACCAAAGGTCACTGACCTCTGCTCTGGGTGCAACCACATGGTAGAGACCCATTTAAAATGAATTGCTGTACAAACCATCACCTTGGAGACAGAAAACAGACTGCTATCCCACAAAAAAGATAAAACCAGGCATCATTTTTCTATCACTGCAAAGTTTTGAATGTTTATAACAAACTCTTACTAAAAGCAGTAGAGATTACCCCAACATGATAACATGGAAAAGTTCAAAAATGTCTATGCAAGGCACTGCATTCAATGTAATTCACCAGAGCATGACAGCAAACTGATGCACATCATTTTACCTAATGTAGAGAACCAGGACTGACCGGGTCAGTCAGCATCCTTTGATCTCTACTGAAGCAGACAACACAGTCTATAAAAAGCATGGAGCCTAATGGCCTCTAAGCAGCAACAGAGCAAGAGCTAAGTGGAAAACTTGGCACTCCAAAGCTGATTTTCCTTAAGTGAGAGAAACGAGTCTATCTGACGTGAGATGACACAGATCGCAGTGAAATACTGAAATATTTGATGATGACATGAAAACGATGCCACTGCAGCATTAATCTCCAGATTTCAATTTGAAGATGGAGCTTTGGGAGTTCCCTCTACAGAATCGAGGACAAGTTTTCTAAGCTGAGCGATTCTGTTGGCCCCTTGCTAACAAGTTTAACTCTGTGGTGTCCATCTGAAAACAGAAAAATCAAACCACAAACGCAGGGAAGTGTTACACAACAGCTAGTTGCATAATGCTGCCTACTACCTCTAGCATGAAAAGAAAAAGAAAAGAAAAGAAAAGAGCAACTGCCCTCAGGACAGGATCACTGCGAGCTTTGTCATGAAAGCAGTTTCTGCAATCCTGTTTTTGTTTTGACAAACAAAACTTGGATTTTGCTCGCCGAGATCTGGACATTGCAAACAATTTAGAATTATTTAATAATAGGGGATTCGGCTGAGGGTGATCCAATACTTAAGGCAAATAAAGATGCTTTAAGTATCGCATATAGATCTGTTGAGGTGGAAATGTATGCACATGCAATGCGACTTGTTGACCGTAAACAAACAAATTGATTTATCCAACACAGTTGATGCCTCAGACAATGAACCAGGTCTTTTTGTACAATACAAACTGATGAGCGCCCCCTGTGGACAGGAGCCGGGTGACACGCTGGCAGACAGCTGCTCTCCATGAAGGAGTGTCCCGAACAGAAATAGTAAAAACTCAACTTTTCACTTTGAATCATCACATGACGGTGAATGACACAGATGGATGACTTTTCTATAACGAGTTAGTTATATTAGGGAGCCAGGAAAGCAGCAGGTGGCTGACGCACCGACTCTTTAGCTCATATTTCAAAACACAGACTTGCATGCATGAAATACCAAGAGGCTCCTTCAGGATGCCATTAAAATTTAAGTGCATCATTTGATTCTAGACATTATGTAATAAAGTTGGTTCCAAATATTTATACGTTCATATCTTCTTTTAGATTCAGTTCTGTGTTTCGAAATGGCGCCATTAACAAAGACTGTCATGAAGGCATTTATTAACTTCAATTCAAATTGTTTCGATGCAATCCAATCATACAGCAAGATTCAGATCCATTCACACACAGTCCAATAACCCCATTACAATACAGTCAAATGTAGTTAGTCATACTTTACCAAATGATCAAGATATTTGCCAACAGCACATTTTTCTAAACTGAGTAATGAGAAGTTTTGGCTCATCCCACAGGGAGTTGGGGGATGGACGACATACTGTACCTTGTCGGTTAATCTCGTTTTGTAGAAGTTCCTCCATTGGCTCCTCCTCAGCAATGTCCAGAGGCGTCTCCCCCTCACTGTTCACAACTCCAACATTAGCACCTTGGCTGATCAGATACCTGCAGGGGAGAATTTCAGCAATTTCATTCCTCAAAACAATGTGAAGGGAATCGTTAGCTCCTAAAACCTCTGAGGAAACTGGTAGATAGGAAGGAACCTGATGATTTTTGCTTTTAGTTCCAATGCCGGTGGTGGAGCTCACGGGTGCGTATTGTTTTACAGGTCAGGTAGATATAACACTTATAGAAGAAATTGTAATCAATCAATGCAGTTAAATAATCATAACTGTGCTAAAGGAGCATTCATACAAGTACACAGGAGTAATGCATGACATTTTATTCTGCAACAGGGTTACATAATGAGCCAATAAGATGACAACGTTAGATTATGAATGTTTAGAAATCTATCTGCCAAAGAAAGAAAACAAGTTTGGTACCAAGCATGAACCATAATCAATGGAAACTACATAAACATCCAAACATTACATGCATTTCCATAATTGCAAAGAATAATAAAGTGACACAAAATGGTTCAAGAAAGGTACGAAAGGATTCACTCGGAGGTAAGAAATGGGAGTAGAAAGTAACAAAATGGAAACATTTCAATCATTTTATTATCTTCACCACTGAATGTTGGATTCTGGTCTGCCTGGTCACTCAGATCTTAACAGGTGTGGGCATCAAATATGGTGGTGATCCATTAAAACTCCCAATTATGAATTTGGCATAGTTTCAGCACATAGCGCCTTAAATCACTGCAGTAATTTGCTGTCTCCGTAGTGCATGCATTGACATTGGGATGACTAGTCCAGTCCAATACATTGTGCGGCTCTAATATTTATTAGCCAAGATCTTGATTTAATTGCATTTGTTTCTCTGGGTCTCCTAAGGCTATGAAGAAAGCGCAGCGGCTTTAAAAAATAAAGCATAAAAAGATGAAGTCAGATGAAGCAAATGTCATTTTAATTTCAAGGCCTTCTTTCCTGCAGCAACTGAAGACATTTAAACCATTAAGCCTCTCTAGTTCAGCTGCCTCCAATTAAAGCGGTGGTCACACTCAGGCCTTTCTCTTTAGACCAACAACCCACTTCAAACACTCTTGAATTTCACACAAATAGAAACTGACCAAGAACAATTACGTCAAATTTTCAACCTTTTTGATTGGACGTTCTGTTCCTTTTTTTCCCCCCCCCCAAGGTTGGCTCAATAGGTTCTGTGGTTTTGTGGTCTGCAGTCTCACTGAGTTTCGTACCCAAAGCCTGCATTAGGTTGACCTTGGTGAGAACGGAGCCAAACAGATCTGGCTCTGTTCATTGACTACAGCGATTGTAAAAGAGGATGCTGGGATTTAAATGGACCTACTGAGAGCTTCCAGCCTACGTCAGGTTGTAGTTTCTCCCTCTGTGACATGATGTCTCCATTAGTCACCCATATCGGCACAGCCACTTGACATTTTCCCCGAAAATGTTAAACAAATGGCTTCTTGTTTTCTGTTACGCTGCCTCTTGCTGGTGTGTTCCTGAGGATCCACTCAGAACTGACCAGTTTTAGACCAAAACGAAGCAGAATTTTTCAATATGTTATTCAATACGGTATGTTTGCTTCTCCCCTGCCAGCTGCAGTTTTTGGAAAAAACATATCAGCCCAGAGCTAGACTTCTGAAATGTAACCCTAGTAAAGCAGGTCAACGAACACTCCCACTATGCTGAACAATGAGTACTACTGAGCTCCTTTAGCCCCTTCAGCCCATTTAAATATCTCCAGATAACATCTGTGTGTTGGTTTATGCCAACATGAGCCATCTTCTTCGCTGACAAATACAAAAAGGGCAAGAAATACTATAGTGCAGCTCTAAGTGTAGAGAGCAACCCTAATCTCTTAGAATTCAACAACAAAAAAACAAGGGTTTTTATGTCAAGACACCAGAACTGGTAAATATTGAAGGGGAGTTTAACAAATAGCTATAGGAAGGTTACTGGAAGCGAGAATGCAAAGGCTTTAAAACAACCCGTTGACGTTCACTGCTGGCTGACAGACGTTCTCCGTCTCATAAAATAAATTCTGCGTTAAATAGTGGGATTAGCTATTTGTTTTGTTGCTAACAATTGTTTGAAATATTCAACGTTGAGCATACATTTCCATTTTTGTGGTACTAAGAAGAACATTAATAAGAACCATTAACCACAGGGAGTATTTCTAGATTAAGCAAAACAGGCACCGCTTTGAAACTGAAGGAGCACCAACCATAACTCTGGATCAGGTAATTATTATTATTTTTTTTAAATTAGAGTTGGCTGATTTAAAGCATCGTCTTTGCAGAAGTGATGGTGGTGCTGCTTTAGTTTCCATAACCCGAGTGTTCCCGATTTTGTGGCCTGAAATATTTTCAAATTAATACAAAATTAGCATGTGGCTGAAAATACTCTACAATGCTAAAACACATCTGAACCGCAAAGCCCAGCTAAAAAAGGAGTCACCCCCTAAATTTAACCTAGTAAAGATGAAAGAAACTCCTGTTGGAAAATTACTGAGGTGGTTATTTTGTTTCAGCTGGCAACAAGTCATTCAACCCTCACCGACACAGGGAACTTTGCTTCATTCTTTGAAGAGCAATCTTACATGGTGTGAGAACGTCAGGATTCAAACTTCTATCATGAGTGAGTACTTCAAGGTCAAAAAGCACATGAGTTTCACAGTTTGGGCCTAGAAGTGATGGTTTAGAATTTTGAAATGTTTTCTTGAAAAGGTTATAAGCTGTTATTTTAATCACAACAAATTACTGTTGGAGTCTAGATTTAAAATATACTCAGGATTATTGGACCTAGAGGCTAAAGCTAACAGCTAGCCAAAGAGGCGACCAAAGCAGACTTTAAAACAACTCCAGTTTAAAGTCATAGTCATACTATTTGATTAATCTTTAAAGAGCCCTGTTTGCATTATTCAGTCATTTACACATAAGACAATTATTTACACCAGAAACAAATAGGAAACAATGTGAAAAACACAAATATTCTACACAAAGTGAAGAAATGAGTTTAACACCACCTTACTTCTATGTGAGGGTCTCGCTTGAAATGCTTCACATGTTCTATTCTTGGACTGTTTGACAAAATCAGTGGTATCACACCATTTACTTCCATTTCCTGTGCAAATAACTGCACAGAGACATTCTGGAGCAAATGGTAGAAGATGGCAGAAGTCTGCTGTCATATTGGTTAGCCGTTAGCTTCAGCTTTAAGAACCTCAATTAAAAAGCCCTGAACTCTGACAACCCAACACTAACACATAATCTCTATGGAAATTCTAAGCAACTCTGGATGAAAACAGTTTTTTTTGGCCTGTTGTATTGGAAATCAGTCTGAGGAAGCCCATTAATGTTGAGTAGCATAATATCTATTAAGTGTTAGATTTGTTTCAATCACCACTATCACAGAAGGAACTTTATATTTAAATATTACACGTCACGGTACAAATCACTATCATTTCTAAATTCCTGAGAACGTGAGGGAATTGTGTCACAATAAATGATTTATTATCTAGACGAATGCCTTTGTTATAAGTGAATAAATAAATTGCCGCTGCTTTTGAAGAATCTCTGGGGAAAACAAAAGCTTTGTTTGCAGCTGGAAGGAGTTTGTATGCACTATTAAATGCATTAGTTATTTTTTCCATGGGCTGTGTCTTTTGGCTTCAATCAAGCACTGTTATTAATTTAGAAAGTAACTATTAGGGAGAAATAAAAACCCTACAAAAAAGAAAAATTGCTTTTAAAAGTACGACCAGGTGAGGGGCCGCTGATGGTCAATAAATTTGTCCAACTGTCCAACCCTAATCTCTCCATCCAACACCATATCAACATCTTCCTTTGTCTGAAAATATTTTAACATTCTCATCTGAAAATGCAACCAGAAGTGAGTCAATAGAAAAAATACCCGACAGTAAGCCGTGTTGTGCTGTACCAAATGTATCTGAAACATGAAGACCAAACCACATTCACTACGTTACTGTCATTCAAATGCAAGAAGCATTAATGTTCAAGTTGTTTTCACAGGCATGAACCGAAAATGGATTTGACTTAACTTTTCTTAGGTACCTTTCTTTCCCTCTACTGTGGACTGTCTCTAGTTTTCCTTCACTACTGAGAGCAGCACAGCACACAGTAGCCAGCTTTGCAGCTAGAAGCTGCCAGTGGTGGCAGATCCATATAAATATATAAACTTCAGGCTTTTATTTTGCTGTTATGCCATTTTGATCAGAAAAACGGGCAGAAGAGAAACAAAATAAAAGAAAGCCAAAGACACTGACAGGTTAATGGTATGTGAAGATGGTCAGAAAAGGTCAGCTGCTTGCCTATTCTTGTCCGCAGCTCAATTGTTAATAAAAAAATACATGTTCTATTCCTAATACTCAAGAAGTGTAATACAAAGAATTTACCAATAAAAGGTAGTTGTAAGCACTGTTTTGTTAGATTTTGCTAGCATCAGCACTGATGTGGTAGAATAGCATTGAAAAATATCTTAGCCGTTTTGTTCTGTGTGTTTTCGTAGTGTTAAGGAAACTCAGACAAAACGGCAAAGAAAATGGTGAAATAGTCAGGCTCAAACTGAACTCATGGGTCAAACCAGTCATCCATTTTTGTTTGATCTTTAGATTAAAGAGTGCAGCATTCAGTGTAAAAACAAGACAGGATGTAAAGGATGAGTAAGCAGAACTCAAATCTGATAATGTTTCCAAGAAAGAAAGAAAAAAAAAAAAGATCCTTACTCTGCTATGTCGAGGTATCCACAAGAAGCTGCAGCATGGAGGGGGATCCAGCCCTCGTTGTCAGGCTGGTTGACGCTGGCTCCGTGTTCCACCAGGAATGTCACCATGTCAATGTTGTCATCTATGCAAGCCTAAAAGAAAAGGGGAGCAGAATGAGACCACAAACCTCTCCCCACACACACACACACTTTGACGTGAGTTTATGTCAGTGGGAAAGAGCATTTGAGTCCTGCTGATGGATTGCTGTGTGTGTCCAGAACTGTTGAGGAATTTAGGCAGCTGGAGCTTTACCAAAATGCCTGCACATAGCAGGGCTGCTTGAAATACCGCAGAGTGTAACGCTACGCTGGCTGATACAGCCGTTGACGTGTTGTGTTTATATACTGATAATTTATGAAGAGAAGGGGAAAAGTGGAATAGGTCAGCTATAAATGAGAGCCAAACGTTTTGTCCCAGAAATTCATGTAGTTTCACCCAGATAAGTTCTAAAAATTAAGTTTTATAATTATCAATTCAAATATAAATATTACCAACTCATTCATTTACTTTATTATTGCACTTTTCATTAAGGTATTGGCTCCAACAAATTTTAATTAGTATAATTTGAAAATTTGCCTGATTATTTATTGGATCTTATGGACATGATAACATACATCGCCCAGCAGATGTTTTTCATGTGGAGAAACAGACTGTTTAAGTAATCTGAAAAGAAAAAAAAAAAAAGTAAAAGTAACTAAAATCTCTGCCAAAACAGCTCCATTCATTCAATTAAAAGCTGCATGTAAACTGCTTTGTCACCCCTGGAAGCAAAACGCGCAAATGTCTCCTTTGAATGAAAATGAAATCTGTGAAAACCACCTCAAATTAGACAGCAGAGCCGTTCGAACTGTGTCCTAACCAACACCACCCACAAACCAAGCTGCCGCACAAACCAAGCTGACAGTGACAACACAAGTGATGCCCACGAGAACTAAAAAAAAATAGCAAGTGTGGGAGCTCTAATTTAAGACGGATTTAACTCATGATGGAGGCGTTTCGAGACAATCTCTATGATGACTAAGAATTTGCACAGAGTGAGCAGGTCTGAGATTCTGACGTACTTTTCATTAACTGGTAAGGGTTATGAAATGCTGAATGGAAAAAGTATGGTGATTTTATACTGGTTTGAAAAAATATATATACAAACGGTGTTATGTTTTGCACAATTTAGTTTAAAAAAAAACAAACAAACAATGCATGGTTTCTGTACTGGTGGAAAGTTCCAATATCAGAAAAGACCAGTGAAATTTTTATTTTGTATAAAGAAATCCCTTTCAATTAATATATCTTAATGTCAAAGATACAGTTTGCTGTGCTTTACTTTTAAGAACAGTAATAAACAATAATAAAAAAAAATACAAAAGAAAAAAAATAAACGCCTCCAACCCATGACCCCTTGGCTGCACTCTGGACCATGTGCCTCTCTTCTCGGGTTGCTATGACAACATAAGCGTCCACAGGAGAAACAGACACATGAACACATGCCGGCCTCCTGTTCAGGGCACACTACTATCCGAGTGGAATCCTTGTCCAAATTTGGATCGTTTTGGGAGCACTCTCCCGCGCTGAAGCATTAAAAGCCTCGCTGCGCTTATCTGACAGTAACTGTGTATTTGTGTTTGATGTGCATGATATTATAATTGAGATTCATTTCTGTGGTCCGGCTGTACGTAGGCGATCGGTTCCTAAAAGAGAGAAAGCTGGAAGGCTCAGGGGGTTTTTCACAGATGGTACGTTTTGGATTTTAAGCAGGTTTTTCTTTGTTATAAAACAGAAAGTGATGATTAATTAATAAAAGTTGAAGTAGCCTTCGAAATAGAGGCAAGACCTCCAATTCACTGCACATTGTACTGTTACAATTCTACAACTATAAAAACAACAAACCCTGGTGATCTTTATTGATTTCAGATGAGAATATCCAAAAAGATCCAAACTCTGTAAAGAGAAGTGTTGATCAGATATTTTTCTTCATGGTTTCTGGTAAAGAGCAGCAAATTGTTCAGTAATTGAAGGAAGAAAAGTCCCATTAAACTACCACCAGTATCATTAAAAGTCAGCATTAAGGTCTTTTTCTGAAAAGTTGAGTTGGCTTTACACCAGGCGTAGCAATAGACACCTGCCAAAAAGTTCCACTTTTGACTCATAAGTCGGCAAAATATTTTCCCACATGAAAAACGTGGATCAGGTCTGGAGTGGTTTTGGTCTTTAAAACGGGAAGGATTCTCATTCTTGAACCGTTCTTGCTAAGGCATGTGAGGAGTGTTTTAGATGTTGCTCTGTGTTCCTTTTGGACCACAGAGTCGTCAATCTGCTCCTTGGGTAATTTTGCTAGTTAGCAAGGCACGCCTGGAAAGAGTCAACACTTTTCCATGCATTCTCCAAAGCTTTGTAAGACTTTCCACACAGATGTCACTGAAACTCGATGAAAACCAACTAAAGAGGGAAAAATAAAAAGATTACCGGTACTTCTTTTTCAAAAAAAGAGCAGTAATCTCTCACCCGCCCACCATCTGAGCATGGTTGGTTGGTGATTATCCCCGCAAGGTGGTTTGGTTAGCTTTTAACTCTAAAATGTAATCCTAATTTGAAAACTGGTTTGTCGATATTAAGCCTGATTACATTTGATCATCTGAAACACTTAAGTGTTACTACAGGAAAAAAACAAAACAAAAAACAAAAGGGCAGATACCTTTTTACACTCCCATGAGTATTATTCCTGTGCTATGTGTTATGTGTGTGCTTTCTCTAAAGTAATTTGATTTGGAACAAAGACAGGTAGCCTGTTGAGACACAGAGTGTGCAACAGCAGCCAAAACGGAAAAGGAAAAGAAAAAATAAAAACATTAATTCTCTGCATAGTGAATGGGTTACATCTAGGGCTGAAACGATTCCTCGAATGATTCGAGTACCTCGATTACTAAAATTCCTCGAGGAAAATTTACCTGCCTCGAAGCTTCGTTAATTTATGTTTTATTAGTTAGCGCACCGTGTTCCGGCCGGGACTTCATTTGCGTTGCGCGGAGCTCTCACTTCCGCCTCTGAGTTGTTGACAAAAGCTAAGTCTCAGCGGCATAAAGTCCAATCTTCAAGATTGGCCCGTGGGGATTTTATTGATTGATGATAATGCCCGACTTTTTATCGTTTTTGGGGAACCAATAAGCATCCTTAAAATGACTGGGGGAATGCCTGGAGTACGGCAGCATTTCTCCTCCGGGGCTGCTGGTTGAAAGCGAACGGCGGGAAGAGCGCTGAGGTGAGCGGATAGCCTGAACAGGGCGGGCGGCTGAGTAGCTGATGCTTACCGTGTAAATGTAGCTTTACCGACGAACCGCACAATAAATTTCATATCCCGGTCTGAAGAAACGGGTGGCGGAGCGCATCGTACATGGCTGGTAGATGAGTTTCTGAGTGTGACCAGTGAAGGTGTCGTAAATATCCCGTATTGCTTCCCCCCGTGTTCGTCCCCCGGTCTAACGGTTCGTCAGTCCGCTGGTCTATTTCCTCCCCTCCACCCCATGTTCGTTCATTCGCCCTCTCCTCCCACTCCAGGCGGCATTTCCCGTATTTTCAAACCCAAAGCGTGACAGGTTAGGTGGCAAGGTGAGTTTAATTAATCTATTAAACTCACTGAAGATGAATACATAAACTAAAAGCTGGATTGTAGACATTTTTTATAAGCATATTTATGAGCCTGCCTCTTTGTTATTAAATTCAATATAATTTCAGATTTTTCTATAACTTTTCTTCTGGTTAACTTAGAAAGTGAGCTATTATTGTTACAGGTTAGTTTTCTAAACTACAAAAAAGCAACTGTTAGGGATGCTCAAATATGAAAAATTGGACTGACATTGATATCTGATAGTAACACTGGTATTATGCCAGATTTACCAATATTTCATTTTATAATTTTTTTATCCGATTACTCGATTAATCGTAAGAATAATCGATAGATTACTCGATTACTAAAATATTCGTTTACAACAGCCCTAGTTACATCACCCATTAGTACCGTCTGAGTTTTCACTTTTACATTTCCAAAAACAATTACCCAAAGCAGAGAAAATCACAGAAGCCTCAGCTTGTTCCCTTCAACTTGTCATAATGCGTTTCAGTTTGTATTTTAGAATATGAAGGGGATTATCTATGCAGATAATATCTATGGAGTTGATGATGGCGAACGTCCCTTAAACCAGTCAGAGGCCTTCCTGTGAGGGCCGCTCCAGGCAGCTACCATACTAATTCCTTAATGGCTGTCATGTTTTGTGGTCGACAATAAAGTTTGGTGTCGTAGCCTGAAGGGAACGTTTTCAAACATCACATCTAAAAGCCTGCGATGTGAAAATTCTCCTACATGTAGGAGGCAGCACACGTTTCTGCATACTGAACAGACCTAATCCAACATTTGATACCTAGCAGCAGACAGTCATTACACACTAAACAAAAGGGTATCCAGGTAATTAATTGAATTCACACGGGGAAACTCATTAGCCAATCAACTCAGCCACTGACATAAAGACGTGTGCTAAGCCTGCACACATCAAATGTGACGCAAGTCCTCTTCCTACATACGTAATGCTTTAAACCTGTTTGGGTGGTGTCATTCAGAGAGGAGGCGGCGAGAAGGCAAGCCAGCTTCAAACATACCAGTGTGCGCAAGAGAAAGCAGGAAGAATAGCTTTTAAACAGAGTTTAAAATCATCATTTATAGTTGATGCATTTTCTTAAATGCCATGTAAAAGTGTAATAGCCTCTACTCAGCCAGCTGATGAGCAGTGAGGGGGCAGTGCTGAGCCACACAGCTGGAGAAAAACGTTTTCTCCTGACTGTAAATGAAATAATTAGTCGTACTACTCTGTTCTGTTTATATTGGATCCATTTATTGATCCTTTATAAAAAAAAATAAAAAATAAAAAAAAAGGAGAAATAGCTGAAACCCCCCAAGCATTAAATGCACCGTAATTGATGTTGTCACTTAGTGAGACAAACAAGCTGCGTTCCCGCCGCTAGAGCTGATAAAAAACCCTGTGCATAATGGAAGCTGACACTTCTGGGAAGTTGATGCAACAGCAAAAATAAAATGAAGCACTACGCCAAATCAATGGACACAGGAAGCTCCATTTAATTGGTCGATACAGTTTAATGTGGGCTGGGTGACCAACCTCTGAAAACAGCCCTGCTAATCCATTAGGGTGCACACAGGGTGGTTATCAATGCAGCAGCAAAATAAAGTCAGAAATGCAATTATAAAGTAATTTAATTAAAATTTTTGGAAAATGTGCAAATAAACATGCAGATAGGTTTCAACAGATTTGCTTAACTGCACTTTAAAAATATCCTGCATTTTAATATGTATATAAGTGTTTTTAAATGCAAGTTATTACCATTTTGCTATGGTTTTATTGAAATAACCCAGGTTTGCTACAACCATACTTTCTGTAAACTTGTCCTGTTGGAGGCCTGAATGTCCAGACCAAACATTGATCTACACAGAGATATGCACAGATTTTTAATACTTAATCAGTGAAAAGCTCTCCCATCTGACTGATGTCGGACACAGCCATGGGATTATCTTGGAGTGGATCAGAACCAGGTGAATGCAGAAGGTACATAAGGAGTTGTATAATCCTAAATTAATAAAATGGGATTGAAGTGGTGTCGTCCACTAGAGCCATAAAACAAAATGGACAGCGTCACTCCACTGGGCACCAAACAGACAAATGGGTGGTTGTTTGGCCCTACAGCAGAGCCACACAAAGAAAAACACAAAGCGAGGGCATGGGTTCATGTTTTGTTTGACTACATTAGAAATGTAAATAAACAGAGAAAATCTCATTTTAAAACACAGCAGGGTTCCATGGAAAGCCCACAATGCATTTCTTTAAGCAAACCCCAGAGAAACAAACAGCAGACCAATGTTAAATGGAGAGCATCTTGCTAACTTTAAGGATTTTCCTTCTAATAAACGTGAGAGGATGTAAATGCCAAGAATCCCTAAAAAGCTTTTGCGACTTTGCAGGAAAAAATAAAAATCCCTCCACAAAGCAAAACAACAGATCTCATTTAGAAAGGGGACAGGTATTGCTATTTTGGGTTTATTATCTAGGAGGACTTTGTGAATAGAAGTCCAAATTTAACATGAAGGAGACACTTTAAGACCCCTCCCATCCTTGACTTCCTCTAGCTGCTTCCTCAGATGTTCAGCTCAAAGCTCACAGAGATAGCGGTTTGTGGGAGCTTCTTCCCCTCTCTTTACAGCAGCAGCAGCAGCCACTGCCTGTAGTTATGGCAGAATCACTGTCATTACTATAGAGGAGACATTAATAACTGGCATTACACAACAAAGATAAGGTTTACTGCATATCAGCATTATACAACACCGATAACAGAGCACATATGGATACTAAAAAATGACTTGACTAGGGAGGAAAAAAAGTATTCATTGGGAATATCTATATCCAAATAAAGTCTAGGTGAGTTGGTTGCTAAAGGTTCACTGAGAAATTGGCTCGTGTCCGGATCGGATGATCTACAGCGCGACCTGCCCTGATAAGAGATTAGAGTCAGGAACCTTTTGCCTTCACTGAAAGCAGCTGGTAAGCACTACCTGCTAGCAAGCGTTGATGGGTAATGCTTACTTCCCATTTCAGTATGAGTGAGGGATCTAAAAATGAAGTTTGACGATGCATAAAGCTGTGCGTCGTCAAAGAAGAAGCTATATAAAAAGGAAACAGTTTTCTAAAATATGCCAGTGGTTCACCCAGGTTGTGAGAGAGCAGGACTTAAAAGATATGAGGAGCTTTCAACTTTTATATCCTAGAGCTTCCTAACTTTAGAAATAAGACTCATGTTTTAGAAATGCTAGCCATACTGTCAAAATATTACTCTCATAAAAATACGAATGTCCTAAAAAGGCTCATGATAAGATAAAATGTCTACCAGCAGGTCAAAGCGTTAGAAAAATTGGGGTTCAGAACTTAAACACAAAATTCCTATTGGTGCATGTCAAGTTATTGTGTTACATTTAATAAATTAAACTGAAAGAATAGTTACCAAAATACTGGACGTAAGGGGAAGCTGTGGGAAAATTTTTAACAGTTTAAAGTTCTAACACAACCACAACACATTTGTACCATCTTTAAAAACATGATATAAAACTAAGTGATACATTTGGTTAGAGAAATTATATTGTTTAGCGATTAATGATTATCAATACCATTTTATACAATGGAAAGTTACAGTCTGGCAGATTTATATAAGCTGCCATTTTAACACTTAGAAATTCAATGCCACTCTATTCCTGTGGTTTTAATGAGATGGGAGAAAACATTCTGCAGATTTACCTCCATTCACACACTGACACTTTTACAATCACTTCAGTTAGTGGTTTATTCTATGGATCAAAACCTAAATAATAAATGAAAGTTTTAAATAACCTTATTTTAATTCGATTAATGAATATTTTATTATTTCTGCAGACCTATGAATAATTCTTGCCTTAAGATCTTCAGCACGCTATACTTTTGGCAGCACATTTGGGTGGAATGGCATCGCGTAAACAGCATTTCTTACTCAGGGTCATAATAGTCAATACTCAACCCTAACTGCTGTGATAATGTATTTATGACTGAAAAGTTTAGAGGAAATAATCATTCACATGAGCTTCATGTGCATATAAACATGTCAGAAAGGAGGAAGAGGATATATAAATTTAATGTAATTAATCCAACATCCCTATTTTTGAAATGTCACCTTTCTGTTAAAAAAAAAAATGAAAGAAATTAGAGATTAGTCTCCTCCACTCCCTGCAGTAGTAATACTTCTTTCCCCAAAGCTACCTTGTCAGTCAGAAGCGAGGAGCTGGACTAGCATACCAGTGTAGACATTCCCAGATAAGTAATACTCCTAGCCTTGAGGCTTCAGGCCTCTGTGCTCCGGCCCCGCCTCCCGGCCTACGTCATTGGCTCAGAGGCGCACAGTCACTTCCACAAAAGGAATTCCTTCTTACAGCCTGCATGCAAGTATGACTGCATTATGTCTCTGCGTTTGCATATTTCTGTGCGCCATCAAGGTGAGCCAAGCACTTTTCCAATGAAAACAGAATAAAAGCACACAAATATGGATTACTGGGCCTCCTGTGATCAGAGTGCGAAGGTTTTATTGGTGATGTGGTGAAGCCTACATCTGTAAGTGTGAGTGCATTGACTCCTGAGACAAAGAACTCGCAGCTCCTGTGCAATTGGCAGGATTTGGGAGGCCACAGGGTACGAGGGGGGGAGGGACGGAAGGCGCTGCAAGGCGACCAGCTGGGTCCCTTAACTAGATGAGCTGTTTGGAGATGGAGCCAAACTACAAACACGCGCACACACACACACTTGCAGCCTTCGCCTTCAGCACTCCAACTGCTGCTGCTACCGAGGACAACCATATATGGCACTGGGATTCCCATGGAAAAAAAAAAAAAAAAAGACGACCAGTGGGGGGGGGGGATGCCAGCAAGATTTTAACTGTACATTTCATCTCGGCTTTCGCTCAGCGGCTCAAACAAAACCCCTGCTTCAGAGCCAACTATGTTTCCATGTGAGGGGTCGAAAGGCGAGAGAGAGGAAGAGAGAGAGAAAGAGAGAGAGAACAGCACAGCCAAGGTTGAGGGGTCAAATAGTCACACAGATACAACTTCTGTTGACGTATTCACTAACAGAGCCCTTGTGCGGCGGCTTCTGCAGCAGCAGACAGGGGATGGAGACTCACTGACGGAGCCAGACCACAACAACCTTCCCTGGCATTACGTCGCTCCTCATGCCAACAAGATCAAAACCCAGCAGGTTAAATAGATGGCATGGACGCCTGAGCTGGCCTCGCAGGGCTCCAAGTGATCATCAGCAAGGATTACTACAGATCTTTATAATGTTACAGAACCACAACTAATTCAAGAAAGAATGTAGCAGTGAGGAAAAATGTAAACAAGGACGGTCAGTTTCTCTTAGGCATGGGCTGGATGTTTAGAAAAAAAAAAAAAGACACAGCAAGGTTTTTATGTGGTACAGCTTGAAAAAACGGAAAAAAAAAAAATAATTTTACATCCTAGAAAAAGTCACTGGGGAACCCGGTATTGCCCTTCCCCTACCTGTTGCTGCACAATGTCAGTTACTTAGCTGAGAAAAGAAACATTTAATTCAGCTGTTCGAAAACAGGTGGGCAAATTTATTGAACGAAACTTGCTTTTCCTGTATTTTTGCTTACGTCTATGCTAAAAAAAAATGTTTCCAACATATTTGTAAAAATTATTATTTGAAGCAGCAGAAATAGTTACTGTTCTGTCAAAAAAAAGCGATCTGATAATTCCTCTTCATTAATCATTTGCATAAATATTGATGCCAAGTAAAGTGGACAATGTGATAAATTTGTTCCCAATCAAAAAAAATAAATAAAGTGATGAAGCTGCACTATGGTTTGGTGGGGAGCGCAGACAGATGTGTGAACCAATACGAGTGTCCATGTTCTGCTGCTGTCAGTGATTAAAGCTGAGGGAATGGAGAAGCAGGCTCACAAGCAGAGCCTCAAAGAGGAAATGAGAAAAATAAACAGCCACTTCCTGTTCCTCTCTGGCCTAAAATCTCCAACACAGATCCCTCCTACCATGACCACCTTCGTGAGGCAGATGAGCAGCAAGTAATACATCTCAAGTTTCAAACGCCGAAAACAAAAGCGCATAATTTTGCTTTCCCTCTTGCTAAATGCATATTTAACTTTGCTAAAATGTTGAGAGAAAATTAATTTGACAGAATTATAAACTACAGAGTTTGATCATGACAATATAAGGAACATAACTGACGAACTATAAAACACGTCTGCCCTACATAGAGATCATAATTTATACAGATTGCATGCTGTTGAATTTTTAGTGTGCTGTACAGCAGCCTGAGTGCTTTGGGACATTAATTATTCATTTTATAGTCTGTTAACTTCACAGCATGATTGACCCCAGTGACCTCACATTTATGCTCTAGAAAGCATGGAAACAGGTCTTTGTCTGAACAAACTCCAATCATACAATGCATTCAAAGTTTCCTCCCTCCCAACTTGTGGTAAACATTTGAGCTTTATTATGATCCAAATTATCAATATGTCTTACGATGACATGCAGATGGAGTTGCAATAAAGATATAAAAATAAAAAAAAACACCCACACTTTGACATGAGTAAAATCCACATTCGTTTCTAGTCCTGGGTTTTAAAATCTAGCAGGTGTAGCAATGACCAACAGTTCAAAAGAGATGGAAGAAATGTTCTGTTAAATTGTGCGCTTCCTGTGTGTCTCCTTTTGCTGGCAAAAGATGCAGCTGTTTTAAAGAGTGAACAAAAAAAAGCGCTTCCACCGACAACAAGTGGACACGTGCGTTTTCCCTTAATTGTGCTGGAAGCTCTGGAAGACAATGAGCAACTCGTGAGCTCTGGGTCCAGGTGTTTTCACTTCAAAAACCAGCTCATAAAAACACACTCAGCGTGAGACAAGCGACTGCCGCCAAGCTAGCAACAGCAGAATGGCTTCAAGAAGACCTGGCTCAAGTGGAAGACAGGCACACAGTGCCACAGGGTAGGAAAAAAACAAAAGAAAAACAAGCTGAAGTCATCCTGCAAACATTTCACAGCAGGTCAATATCATGCTGCGTTTGGAAACGTGGATGCAGCACGAAACGCAAGTGCTGGTAATTAAATCGGTTAAAGCACCTAAAAAGATCATTCATTAATTCATCTAAAACTTGTAGACGAGGAATTGAGGTTGCACATTTATCATCGCTCTCAAATGCCCTAGTAATTAAAACAAGACGACTATGTGGTATGAGTTAAGAGGATAATTAAGATCGAGGAAGTTCACACAGACTAACAAACATTAACCAGACAGCTGTTGGTGGTGTTGAGATTGGAAACAACTTCCTTTTCATAATCTAGTATAATACAGTACTTGTAGGTTTGAGGATAAGTCATTTTAAATAGAGATGAGCCATTCAGATGACAGTTCATATCCAGCTGCAGTTTCACATGGAACTCCATAGTAGGGCTGTTGTAAACGAATATTTTAGTAATCGAGTAATCTATCGATTATTCTTACGATTAATCGAGTAATCGGATAAAAAAAAATTATAAAATGAAATATTGGTAAATCTGGCATAATACCGGTGTTACTATCAGATATCAGTATCAGTCCAATTTTTCATATTTGAGCATCCCTAACAGTTGCTTTTTTGTAGTTTAGAAAACTAACCTGTAACAATAATAGCTCACTTTCTAAGTTAACCAGAAGAAAAGTTATAGAAAAATCTGAAATTATATTGAATTTAATAACAAAGAGGCAGGCTCACAAATATGCTTATAAAAAATGTCTACAATCCAGCTTTTAGTTTATGTATTCATCTTCAGTGAGTTTAATAGATTAATTAAACTCACCTTGCCACCTAACCTGTCACGCTTTGGGTTTGAAAATACGGGAAATGCCGCCTGGAGTGTGAGGAGAGGGCGAATGAACGAACGTAAGATGGGGTGGAGGGGAGGAAATAGACCAGCGGACTGACGAACCGTTAGACCGGGGGACGAACACGGGGGGAAGCAATACGGGATATTTACGACACCTGCACTGGTCACACTCAGAAACTCATCTACCAGCCATGTACGATGCGCTCCGCCACCCGTTTCTTCAGACCGGGATAGGAAATTTATTGTGCGGTTGGTCGGTAAAGCTACATTTACACGGTAAGCATCAGCTACTCAGCCGCCCGCCCTGTTCAGGCTATCCGCTCACCTCAGCGCTCTTCCCGCCGTTCGCTTTCAACCAGCAGCCCCGGAGGAGAAATGCTGCCGTACTCCAGGCATTCCCCCAGTTATTTTAAGGATGCTTATTGGTTCCCCAAAAACGATAAAAAGTCGGGCATTATCATCAATCAATAAAATCCCCACGGGCCAATCTTGAAGATTGGACTTTATGCCGCTGAGACTTAGCTTTTGTCAACAACTCAGAGGCGGAAGTGAGAGCTCCGCGCAACGCAAATGAAGTCCCGGCCGGAACACGGTGCGCTAACTAATAAAACATAAATTAACGAAGCTTCGAGGCAGGTAAATTTTCCTCGAGGAATTTTAGTAATCGAGGTACTCGAATCATTCGAGGAATCGTTTCAGCCCTACTCCATAGTAGAAACCAAAAATGTCAAGCTCAAGCCCTGCAACTTTTGGATGTGCCCAAATTTGAGCAAGCCGAATCAATTGAATGACACCAGTGGTATAAACCTTTAAAGCAAATCCCAAAAGGTTTTTACATTTTTAAAAGCAGAACACCAGCTCATGTCTGTAGAATCAGGTGTGTATTCTAGTAAAAAAAAAAAAAAAAGGACATTCATGTCTATTCAGGAAATTCTTTTTATGTTTAATACACCGTTTTTGGGTTTCTGATAAAGATAATGGTAAAACAGTGAGGACATATATATACATACATATATATATATATACACATACATACATACATCTTTTCTACAACTACTGCTGCTGCATGAACACAAAACGTCTTTTACATGAACAACATGACTGTCAAGTCACTAAATCACTGAATGAGAATCCAAACATCAGACTGCCAACAAGCTGCAACACTGCAGCATGTTTCTGCAGCTTGCTCCACCGCCATCTTCAACGTCAAAAGTCACATAAGCATCCACCTATAGCTACAATTAGCTTTGTACATCCACACATTTTCACTGAAGAACATCTCTCATGCATTTCAAAGTCCTGTATTAGATTGTCAGTCAGCACAGATCTAGACTGTCTGCCATTCTAACAGGAATGTCCTTGAAACTGAACCATTCCATGCGTCTCTGAATGTGTGTTTAGGGTCGCTGCTCTGGTGGAAAGTGAAACTCTACGCCGGGACGAAGTGCTTCGCAACCTTAAATGGGTTTTCTTCAGTAGTCTCCTCTATTTAGCTCCAATCCGACTTCCTATCAACTCTGGCCAGCTTCCCTTCATCTACTTGAAGCGATGGGGATGGTGTGTTCAGGGTGATTTGCAGAGTAAGTTTTCTGCCACACGCAGTACTCAACAAGTGACCGGAGCTCCTTCTTCTACACGTTTGCTCTGAAAGTCACTTTTCTGCTTTAAAGCATATTAAGAGCCACTTAATGCAGTGTAACGGACAAGTCACTGTTCCTACAAAATCTACAAATGCATTAAAATTTCAATTTAAAGTGGGACGCCGTCTCAAGACGATGTGCAAGGAACCACTGATGTGTCACAATCAGCAAGATGACCAGACATGTTTGCAAAGTGTCGGTGTGCAAATGCCAAAAAGACTTCCTGATGTTGATTATGGGGTTGGCAAAGAAGTGGAATGAAACTGTGAGTAAGGCCAGCTTGACAAGGAGACACCTGCCAATTACACAGAGGTAAAATATACATGCTGTTGGGCTCCGTTTCTTAAATTAACATTCTCAGTCGTGGAGCCGGCTCTCGTGATTCTTTCAGACTGGAATCCAGCGCAGCATCTGCCTTGTAGAGCAGGTTGGAACATTTAGACGGGGAAATTACATTCATCTTATTTGAGAGTGGAAGTCTTCATTCCCATTATAGCAAATATCCTTCCTCTTTTTGGAAGTGTGTTGCTTCTACTTTTCTTCATTTATTTTGTAGAGTATTAATATGGTAAAGCTGTTTGATAGCTATACTTAATTTCGCCGTGGTGGCTGAATGCAAAATAAATACATCAAAAAGGCCAAGAAAGCATAGACAAATGTAATTTCAAAACACAATGAAATTCAGTTGTTCTTCGTCCAACTTTGAGCCAGACAAAGAATAAAATCTAGACTGTTTATATTCAAGACTATAAATTATTAAACTCCATCTTAATTTATTCAGCAATTTGTTAGAAATTTATGAGATGAACTAATGGTTGTCATGGCCAAGAGTCAGTCGATAAGAAAATCCCAAGAAAAAAAAAAAAAAATCTACTCGATGACATACAAAAGTTAAATAAAGGGTTCTTCTCAAAAAAGTTGATTTTGCCGTCATCATACATTATCAGATGGTGCAGTTGGTCTGCACTTTACACAATGCTGCTATTAGAGATGCTGTTTGAAGGTCTAATCTGTGGATTAGGATAGGCCATGGTCAATCATTGGCATTTTTTAAAAAGGGGAAAAAAAGGGAAAAATGTCAATGATTGAAAAAAATAAATATAATCTTTTAACCTTTATCTGGTTTTAACTTTTAAAAAAGTTGATAAATCTATATCAGCCTCAAATTGTGAGTTATTAGTTTTGATGCATTAACTGAATAAAAAAATGTATATTTTGTTGCTGATCTCTGATCAGAACCAAACCAGATGATGTAATAGCACAATGCAGATGTCATGTGCAATACTGTGAAGTCTTTATCCAGCACTCTTCAGATCTCTAATTCGTGTCGATTGTCAAGTCGGAATATCTGACAAATTTCAGCAAACGACATCTTTCAGCCGCTAAGGTGCATTCATCTAAAGCTAAAAAAGAAGGATGTTCTGCCTCAGGCGGTGACTCTGGAGGAGGGGGGGTTCATGAGAGGATGTGGCGCTGCTTTGAAAGAGGACAGCGACGCATCAGAGGCGTTCTATTTTACTCCTCTCTGTGGCAAACTGCGAGCCTGGAGGCACAGCCAAGAATATCAGGGCCAGGCCTGCAGTAACGCTCACAATTATGTAATGTGTTAACATAACTGATGCTCATCTGGACCAGGAGAAACACAGCCGTCTTATCATCGTTCGCCACATGCTCAGAAATGCTTCCATTACCGACTCGTGAGGCTGATTCTTGTTTGGAACTGCAGCACTCAGCCAGACGCTCGCTCGCTCGCTCTGCACAGTCTGTTATGCAACTCCCACTCGGTCCATGCAAATCCACCAACACGAGTCACTGGTAGCCTTCCGAGCAGTCGTCATAGAAACGGCGCAAGATAATGTTCATAGACTTTAAGGCTGTAATGAGGGTGTGTAATGTCAACAGACACAGGCATTGTAATGTCCAACTAACATGTTGAGCTTAGCCGAGCCCTGCCCCCCGCCCCCATTCACTCATTCACTCACACACACACACACACACACACACACACACACACACACACACACACACACACACAAGTCTTTGGGATCAGCAAAGTATGACTGCAGTTGGAAAGTTCAGCTGTGGGTCAGTGTGGAGATTTTTCGAACGTGAAGGAACAAGCCTCCATTCGCTCCACTCTGCTGGTGGAGCTTAGTGGGCAGAATTCAGGCCGGCCGGAGAGACAGACCAGACAGGAGGGGTAGAAGTGACAGCTGAGGAATGTCTTCTGTGCTCCCTCTTTGCTATGGTTTCCAGCGACCGTCATGTGAGGAATGCCCAGGGTAGGACAGCAGGTCTTGGAATGTTGCCCTCCGAGACCAGTTTAGCCGATGGAATAGTAATCTGTAATCTCTACTCATCATTGGAATATCTCAGGACAAACTCTCAGTTATCCACCTAAAGTGCCTTGCCAAAGTACTCATCTCCTTTTAATTTTTTTTTTTTTTTAAAAGGTCAAATTCAATGTAGTTTACTGAAAAACGTTATGAAACAAAGCATTGTATAGTTGGGAGGTGAAAGGAAAGTAATATTTATTTCTTGAAGGATGGGTTAAGAGTTCTCATGGCTTTCTTTGCGACAGATCAATGCAGTGATCAGTCATCTGTCAAAACTCTAGATTGGCATCAGTGACAATCCACGAGGGCAAATCTATTCAGTCTAGTTCTATGCTTTGTGCTGAGTAATGTCATGCTTTATTTATTTTACATTACATTCAAAATTACTAATTGCACTTTCTGAACCATTTGAAAAAAGGTTTGTTGCAGTTTATTTTTACATGCTTAACCTAAGTAGTCAAATTATTATCGTCACTTTCTCTATTGCTTATTCTACGTTGGCTGTTGTACTCCTACTTGACTGAATAAATTAAATATGTGTTGTCTTTACATATTTGACCAACACTGTGAATCTATTGGTGTATTTAAGTGTAATGTACTGGTGCAGGGTTACCAAATAAATGTGTAATTCAGTACATTTATATCTGTGTTTAACCTCAGACATCGTTACCCGAAGTGAAAAATAAGAGGATTGGTGCATCCCTACTGAAAAACAATATATTATTTTTCTTCCACTTCACAAGCATGCACTTTAGCAAGGCATTGTACATCTGTAGTTTATTGATGAAAATAGCAGCTTTAATCAATGCATCAGCTTGTTTACAAGTCCTTCACTTGCAGCAAGTCTGCGATTTGGACAAAGACATAATCTCCTGCCTGAATGACACCAGGCCGGCAGTGCACAGCAGTGCTGCAGACTGAGTCATACCCAAACTTAGCATCATATCCTGAAACCCAGTTAGGAGAACTTGTGGTGGTGGCATTTTTAACCCTGAACTGCTCACCAGGAATGGCAGAGATATTGCAAGTGTAGAGTGGGCCATTGTGAACCTGACACACAGACGGAGGCGGAGGTCAGAACATTTCAAAGGATGTCCTACAAATATATTACCATGTAACAATAAATAAGAGCATCACCGAGACGATGCAGCCAAAGTTTTGCTCATCATTTTTTGTGTGTCAATAAAAAACACAAAATCCCCACAGCTAAGCTCTGCTGTGCAACTAAAAGCTCATCAGCTTCTCACGTCTAGAGATCATTCAACAGGAAGAGTCAACAGCAAATTGTTCCTGGCTCCAGCTCTTCCCTGGACACAGGTCCAAATAACGACGTTTCCACCTGACGAGTTTGAACAGGGGCCTTGCTGATTCCAGATTTTATTATAGAAAACTCAGAGCAATGAAAATTGCATGTTAACCAGAACTATTAATAAACACAAAGAGAAGAGATCCTGTGAGAGAAAACATGGCTTAGACTAAAAGGTATCCATATCAAAAAACTGATTTTACAACAGCACAACAGAAACCTCTGAACTTAATGACTTCACACCTTCTTTCCAAGACTTAAGACACGAGCAACCAATGGTAATGAGTAACCACTGAATCCAAGATCATTTTAACGTAGAGCCTCCATTGTTCCTTCAGAATGGGGCACCTTAGGAATCATTAGAAAATGATTCCACAACTACAACTGTTTTCATTTATTATTTACAGTAGCTGCTTGAATACTATAAGTTTATTTCAAATGCAACAAGGCAAACAAGGCAGCGTACTGAAGGCAATGTATGTTGATTATGTTCCAACATTTGAAAGTCCAGAATGCTTCAAATTCCATTTCCAACCCAAAATCACCATTTGTACAAATCTTCTCTCTCCAAGCAGACCATAATATTCCCTAAATGTGCACCGAAAGTATAGCTGCCCTATTATTAGTACTGGATCAGCGGGGCTCCAGAAAGCTTGTAAATAAGAAGTGTTGCATTGTTTGCCTTGAAAAGATTTGAATCACATGGTAAAGAACCTCCTGATGTCACAGAAAAATGACTGCTGGCCAAGTCGGGCTAAAACGGGCAGCGTTGGGAAAATTCAGTTAAGTTATTGACAAATGAGGAGAAATTAATCTTTTTCAGACGTTCCAGAAGGGCTTCTCCACTGTACCAGCCTGATAATCTGTCCCCAGGTTCCCTCTCTGTCTCAACCATGCCGGTGACAGACAGACAAAAATGAAACTGTAGTAGTGGTATTACCTTCATATGCACTGATGAGGCATTTCCTAGCCATGCTCCACATTTCTTTGACGCCCGACTTAATGGTTTCAAAATTTTACATTAAAAACTAGTTGACTCATAACAGAAAAAATGTGCAGCAGCATAATGCAATAATCTAAACATTTCTCTTGTTAAACATTTCACTTAACAACAACTTAAAACCAAACCCGGCTGTAACTTGGGTGCGATTCTACGGCTGCAGTTTTATTCCTGTCACTGGATTCAGTAATCCAGTTCACTTACTTATTCGTTATTTGTCTTTACAAGCTGAAAGTTTTTAAAATCTGAGATAAAGTTAATACATTCAGAACTGAATTGGTTATTCATTTAATTCCTGTTACATTGTATAACCAGGCCTCAGCATCACACTGTTAGTCTTACAGCAGTCATGTTTATGTACATGCCAAAAATCAACATATCATTTAGGTTACAATTTTTTTTGCATGTTTTAAAGTAAATTAATGCTTTAATTATCGAATAAAAATATAAAGCGAGGGAGAGCTTTACATCTCATGTTTGTGAAACGATCACCAAATAAATGCGTTCAAAACTGGTATTAAGGCTGTAAAAATGTCGGTCTTCACTTTATTTTAATACAGATCTTGAATTAGAAGATCTGTACAGCTTTACGACTAGCAACGTACCCGGCTATATGTTACCAACAGCTAGATCTGCATATAAACTGACGAAGAGGACAGTACGTCCATTGCCGAATGGTCGATCGCTTATTTTATACTTTTACTGACGTGTATTTCTACTGATCCGATTGCTTAATTCTGCCGCAAAGTCTAGAAATCCTGCAAGTGCTGAGCGAGGCTAGTGGATGTAGCTCAAGTGATTAGCGGGCAAAATGTTAGCTTGGGACTGATGACATTACAGCCAAAACATCCAAAAGCCAGCACTATAAACTTTTTGTTTAAGCAGACAAACAGAAGAGGGTATAGTTGTTTAATTTTAGAGGCCATATGTATAGCTGAAGTAGTCAGTCAGCTCGGCTAATGAATGAATTAAGCTAAAGTCCAAAGCCGCAAGCGACAGTTATATTAGCATGCTAACGCAGCGCTAGCTTACCCCTAAATACATTAATTTCTTTCTCGATTCGCACATGGGTTATGAAAACGAGTGTTAAAGCCAACTACAACCTTCCGATGAAAATACTGCAATGGTACTATTGGTGTGTAACAAAACACCCAAACTAGCCGCTTCTTCCTCTCCAGAGAGTAGTCACCGTCGCGGCTCTGGGTATATCAACAAAACGACTTTTACTGTTAGCCAGGTAGCAACTCTTCACCGCTGAATGCCTGAGAAAATCCATCATTAATGACAATTCCTTCTGAGGTGGCTAGTTTAAAGTATTCCATATGTGATCGGCAACCAATACTTTCTCTAAAGGTCAGAAACACTTTTCAAAGTAGTTTTTTCACATGGGCTTTGAATGTGAAATGCAGCAGAACAGCAATTAGACTGCACCCAAAGGTTTAAGATATGTAGTCTCAAAGTAGTTAAAAAAGGTAAAGGAAAATCGGTCCAAAAGGGGAAGTGTGTGAGTTAATACCCATTCTGCAAATTGTGAACATGTTGTACATAAGATGATCAAGCTCAGGCAGCTAATGGCTTCAGTCCTCTGCGTCGAAAAAGACGAGTCTGCTCGGTAGGTAAACAACGGGATGAGAATGGCTTCCATTTGACAGGTGTTCCAGGGCATGCAGTGGCTCAAGTAAAGGGATATTTGCGTCTAAAGGAACCAACTGTGCCAGTGAGTGATATTACAAACAATGGCAATGAAGCACAAACCTGGTGGAGCGCAGTAAGACCGTCTACATTGGCGTAGTTGATGTCAGCGCCCCGGTCAAGCAGACGGAGCACCTCCTCGGTATCACCGCTTGAGCAGGCGGCCAGAAACACGGCGCCATCATCGAACTTCACCTTCGTCTTCTTCTTTTTCAGAACAGGAGGCTCCTGGTCCGTCTCCGAGCCCAGCCATCGCTTTAACTGTTCATTCCTTTTCTGCTTGGCGTCCGCCATCTTCATCCCCCTCCTGTCTCGGGCTTCTTATCGTGCTCCGAGAGAGGGTATACTTTATAGAGGCACTATCCCACAGCGCACTGGGGCGTGGGAAGGGAGGGTTGGGGAGGAGGGGGAAAGAGGCGTCTGGATTGTTTTCCATAACCTCGCGAGAACTGGTTCCCAGGAACTGCAGTACAAAAGGACAATACAATTTCATACTGTATTATGTGTCGTACACATTCACTGGAGAACAGGTTTAACAATTCAGAAAATGTAGTAAATATAAATAAATTTAAAAAGTACAATTAGTGAATAATATTTAAATTCCTTCCTCTTTTTTATGCATTTATTTATTTACATTCCTGGTGTCATGACTAAATACACAAGCGCTGCAAAATTGTAATTTTCTTAATTATTTTTTAATTGTAACCATGCTAGCGTTTCTTTTTTATTACTTAATCAAACAGATTCATCAATTCAATATTCTTCAAAATACATAGTTGATGATCTGACTATTTTTATACAAACTAAAGTACATATAAATGTTATGGTATGTCCGGTAATAGAATAGAATAGAATAGAATAGAATAGAATAGAATAGAATAGAATAGAATAGAATAGAAATAACCTTTGCTGACCCACAGTGGAAGAAATTTTGGTGCCAATGTATTTTATCACAGGTGATAAAATACATGTAAAAAAAATGGAGACTGAACGCCAGGAACAAACATAAAATAAAAAAAAACATAAAAATAATACTGTGCACTAACAAATACCATACTCAATATAAAAGTAATGTTCAGCAGGGTACACTGATTTGGAGAAAGAAACATACAAGATGTACAGACTAGAAAGGGAAAAAAACACAAAATATATGAATATAATATTCTTTGATCTAAACTATTCTATTGTAGCTCTGACTGTATATTTATATAAAGGTTTATATAGAAGTTGTACCTCCACCTCAGTTTCAGGTCTTTTGCATTGCCTTAGTAATTTCCTCCAGTATTGCCTTGTGTTTACATTTATCTTCTCATCTCCCACCAATTTGTGGTTGTATTGTGGCAAAATGTAGAGAGACACTGCTTTACAGCTTATTATGGTAAAACAAATTATTTGAATATCATTCCTTACAAAAAAGAAAAAAACTGTGCCTGTCTTATATTTTAAGTTATTTTTATTTTTATGAGTGCTGCGCAATGGCTTGCAACCCTTGGTATTATAACTCTTAAAGATGTTTTATTATTGTAAGGCGTGATGCTAATTAACTGTCAACACTGAGGTGGGTAGTCTTTTAGTCTTTTATCTTTTCATTTCAGGAAGTGGAAGGAATTTTTTTTTCTCTCATGCTAACCAAACAAACTTTCATTGTCAAGATATTTTCACTTCGGTGCACGCATAAATGCATCAATGACAGGGCTCTACCAGCTTTGTCCCATGCAATCTATTTGTTTCCATGTCATGGAAACGCGCTGCTTTTCACAGAGAGAAATAAAATCCATCTCACCAGAGAGCACCTGCAGGAATTTGATAAGTAACACTTGAAGAGCTTGTAATGTCTGGAGGACTAAAGCACCTTGGTGGTCCTTCTCAACCTGGAGCAAAAACAAGGTGGTCAGGCATAAAGTCTTTTTTATTTCAACACAGCCATCTGTTATTGTTGGCAGAGAACCGTGTATACTCAGCAGGAGCTGCAGTATTACCTTCTCACATGTAAGTTGAGGGTATGAAGTGTGGCCCTGGTATTGATTGTTTTTTTCCTCTCTGAGGAGTCATTACAGATGATAATGATGTTATCTCTCTCTCAAAAGTGAATGTACATGATTAGATGCCACCCACCAAATGTGGACCTGACATCCTGGATAAAAATCTGTTCAAGAAAAAAAAAATCTGAAGCATTTATGCAACTGTGAGCCATTCATATAACATTATTATTTTCTCATTTAGGCACAGAAATTGTGTGACTGTGAAATAATTTTGGTAATTTAATTCGGCAAACGTTAGGAGGAATGGTTAGTAGAGATGGAGTGGGGGAAAGGCTGTGATTCCCCTGAGTCATAAGGATGTGAAACATCATCAGTTTCACTGTCAGGTTGTTGTCCAGAGGCTTCAGTCAGTGTTGTCCTCAGGGAAGTTTAAAGGCACACCTGATAGTGAAAACTGAGGTTTTCCAAAATGATTAACCACAGCTCACTGTGTTAGCATAGACTTAACAATTAAGCAAAATTTGGGTCCCATATCCTGTAATGCATGCATAGACTTTATTTCATTAATGTAATTGTTAAATATCTTGGAAATTTGCTATTTATATATGTATAAAAAGAGACTACCTGCTTCAGTAGAAATAAAAATTAAATAAAGGCAAGTTATTCTTTACACGAACAATGAAATCCAGTACTGTGAGCCAAATCAAGTCTATTTGATCAGACTGTGGCACTACTGAGCTATAAAGGTAGCCATGGTGGCTTTAATGGTTCCAGCTTGTCTGCTTTACTGGGTGTATCATCTTCGATGCCTCATGAGGTTTAAGTCAGGCGAGTCAGCTGGCTGGTCAAACACAATGATATCATGGTAATTACACACCAAACTCTTCAATTGGTGTCAAATAATGACCTGCAGAGTCCTTAAAAAGGAGGTTATTTTTGTTGCTTGCAAACATTTTTCCTTTCACTTAACTTTCCATTTGTAGGTATAAATCAACAAAACAATCAACAACTCAGTGGCAGTCCTGGAAAAGCTTCTTCAGGGATCCTGAACAGGCGTCAGAATCTGTTGACAGAGATCCAAAAGTCTCTGGCACAACTTCCCCGACTCCCATGATGCAAGGGGAGGGACAAAGATCTGATGGAGTCTACACTTCCCCAGATGCTGTTGACAGAACATCTTATAGTCCATTTCTCTTCTTTGTAGGAGTGTCATGAAAAGAAAATCATTGAAAAGAAAAAAGCCATTTGAAGAGCCATTTGTAGTTGACCATTAACCATAAAAGGGGAAAAGCAGAAGCACAAAAGAAGGTGCTCTTGTCAGACAAGACTAAAGACCCTTTTTCTGCCCTGAAAGCTTCCAATCTCTTTTACATATACCAGCATTCATGGATGGATCCTGTTTATGCATCTAGTTGGACAGCTTCACTTATATAAGTGATACTGTATCAGCACTACACTCAATGTTTGAGCACATTAGTAATTGCAAGAATCACAGACTAATCTTACGCTAAGGCTGTTTAAGATTACATTTCCAGGTAAATAGGGACTTGCCGATAATCATTTCAAACAGTCAGTGATGTGACACATGAGGTTTTCCCAGGTAGATTTTAATGTCTGACGCAAACCATGATCTGTCAGCACCCGCCGCTTTGATCTCCTCTGACTGTTGCTCCTATTCCCTAAAAAAAAATAAAACTCTGTGGAAGTGACTCAGGTTTGTCAGTAACAGAAAATTATGTCTGCACTCTCTTTCGGTTTGTCTGCAGCATCAGAGACGGTCATGTGTGTTGATTAACAGCAAAAACAGAATGTCTCAGTGTTGGCACGTTCACAACCGTATGACATCAGTGCCAGTACTGATGTCTGAATTCTCAGAGGAAGCTCTTGTTGACTGGTTAGGTCGGGTATTTCTTAAGGGAGATGCTTACAAGTGTGGTTTGTGAAACCAGATGAGGTGTGCAAGTCAAGTGTGGAGTAAAGACAGCTGGTGAGGGGGAGGCTGGTTGTTTGTCTCACTTTGTAAATGTACAAGGGTGCGTGCATTTTTATTTGGTCTACTGAGGATTAGTCAGTTTCAACCAGGCCCTTTTTGGGAAGTAGAAGATGGTATTGTCAAACAGTTATGGAGTCATCTAACCCAATAAACTGATCAAAATCAGATTCTTACAATACTAATTTACAGTCACCATAATGTTTCAAGGGTTCTGCATAATAGGAGATAGCAAAAATAATCAGTTTTTTATTAGGTTTTCACATACCAGAAATTACACGATGTTGTTATTCATTACACAAAAATAAAGCTGACTGCATGGCCTCAACACCACAAAGCTAGTTCTGTAGTGTTTAGTGGGGCTACCTTCTGTCATTTCATTGGTTCGGCAAACATAACACCTGCACAAATTTCATAATAGAGGCTAATAATGTGCAGACCACCACATTTGACATAGTTAGGATCCTCATGTTGAAGTTGTCACGTGAAAAACTCAGATCAACGTCAGTTCCCAAGAGAAAACTGCATTGCTAATGGTTTTGGAAGCAGACAGAAGGGATCTGTTCCTGATGACCTCATGGGTGACAAAGCAAGAAACGGTTCTCCTTGAGTTTTCTGTTGTGCAAACTACTCGGCAATGAACTGAAGAAGTCACAGCAGCAGCCAAAGAAGAAGCAAGTTGTCTCTGTTTCAAGCTACCAGCGTGTCAGTGCAGGTGACCCAGACAAATAGCACTCAGAGACGGGTGACTGGTGAAGTGTGGACACCTCAGTCCCATCTGAGAGAAGCCAGACACCACACTTACATGCTCCCATGTCACCCAAAAGCCTGTTGTTGGCGCCCCTGACGCTGACACACTCATCTCCCTTACCAACAGCCTCTTTATCAGGTCATATAGAAATAGTCATGCTTTGATGTTATCAGAAGACTTTTAAAAAGTGATGTTGAGAATTAGGCAGATGGGGATTCATCAGGCCTTCTGACCCTCTCAGTCAGACACCATGAGGCCTGTTTTTATCGTGCCACAAAAACGATTTTGAAACTGTCCCTCACGTAAAAAACCGCAAAACAGACCACTGTAGCAAAAATGTTTTTGTTGCTGACTACTAAGGAAAAAAATCTTTCACAATTTTCCCACTTGTTTGGAAACCATTTGGATAGTGCAAATATACAATTTCCTCACCACAATCAACATCGGAACGCCATAAGAAACTGAACCATGTGAACCATGTATACAATCACTACTCTCAAATTATTCTGGTCAGAAGCTTTCATCTAGTGATCATAAGTGTCGATGTCATTTAAGTTACGCCACTATCAAGCATGGTTGTGGTAACATTATGATAATGGTAGTTGATGACGACAAAACTGTGTTTTGGGGGAACAACGCTAACAAAAAAGGGGTTTAAGTCTGCATATACTGTATAGTTTTCACTTTAATTAAATTTGAGAAAATCCACTATGTATCCAGCTGGACTTTACGTTGATCTTTCCAGCTGATTTACGCGCCCAGGCCTTGGTTCCTGTTTCCATGTGGCAGCAATTAATGTTGCAAATGCAGCAGAAATTTTGAGAATAATGCACAGACATGAATTTGTGCCTGCAAACTTCAGTCAGAATTTAAAGAAAAAATATGCATGCATGTTAAAGTCTGTTTGCACTGCGCTAATATGCAGATATAGCCATCCTGGGATTGAGCAGAATTGGAGGAGGATTACTTGCAGACAACAGCTGAGCTCTAACCCCCGAACAAAAATAGGGCCATTGCTTTCACCCAGCAGGGCCTATATCACCAGAGCATCACTTGATTCTGCTTATTCAGTCCCACACCATTATGCTGGCTGGATAACAATGGAGGTTTGACAATGCTAACTTGGTTCAAGTGTGTGGAGGCTGTGTTATGTCTGGCATTTGCAAATGAGCAGAGGACTTAGTGCGTGATGCAGACACGTTTATTTCGACAGTGCATGTTCCTTTAAGACCAAATGAGTGGCGAAAGCCTAATAACACTGGGCTATTTGAGTGACCTTGTTTCCTGGAGAAAAAAGGCTAATAATAGGGCAAAATCTGGAGCTGTGGTGGAGCTTGTAATAGGTTAGAGCTAAAGGCTACAATGAATCATTTCATCCACACAAACCATAAAAAGAAAGAACATCATTTTCTGCTGTCGGAAATATAAATCGTCATTGATGCAAAAACGAAGAGGAGCGTATATCTGTATCCCCATGATTGTAGTGGAGGCTGTGAGACATATTTAGTGCAATCTTTCAAGTCTCCAACAGCTCTCTTGTGCCCACATGCATGCTCTGAGTAATTATTACTTATGTCAGCAGTGGACATGAAGTGGTCCTTGTCCAGACTGACTGTCTTAACCTGGTGAAAAACAGTAAGCAGGGCAATTTTGTTGAGCTCTGATCATATTAAATATATGTAATTTGGTTATGAAAACCACAAGTTTGTAATTGAAGATGATGTACAAAAATTTTTTATTTAGACTAAAGTGGTTTTGAGGAAAATAATTTAATAGATATTTAATACAAATATTTAATATTTTCATGTCCTTTCAAAGATTTAGTCTTGAGTAAATTATGTTGCACAAAGAGGTGGAAGTAGAATATAGTTCTTATTATCTAGATACTGCTCATATGTTTACAATGATTTGAAATAAAGAAAACGTAAAAGCACTTTAATGCTGATTCACTAGATTGACAACTATAACTAATAGTTTACAACAGTAACAAATTTTAGATAGGATTAAATTGCATTTAATTAAATCCTAAATTAATTTCCTTACTTACCTTACTTAATTTCGCAAAATGTTGAGGTATTTATTTTATTGCTTCTTTGAATATATTCATGTTTATTCTACAAGCTCGAGTAAAGAATTTAAAACATAAATTCAGCTACAGCCATGAATGTTTTTCATTTAGCTGATGGTTTGATTAAATAAATATAGGTTTAGTTATCTAACTAAATTCAACACAAATTAATAACCCTGTAGGCTACCCTATGACTAGTAAACTCAAGAAGAGTTAATAAAAAGTAAATAAAAAGTTTCTGAAGCTTGTCGATCAACACTTGTTAAAATATTTTTTTGTTTTTATATCCAGTTTGTGAGTGAAAAAACATATTAAATCTAATTAAAGTGCAGCTGAAACAGCAGCTGAAACAGACATTCCCATACTTTACAGACATTCCCATACTTTGTATTGTTCCACTGCCAATACTTATCTCCTAGATCTCCTCAAGGCTTTGGTTATCCTGTTTTACAGTTCTTGATTTAGCCATAGAGCCCTGTGCACTCATTATTTCCATTCACCTTGATGAAAAGGATCATGAGCGGAAAAACAGAGCTGTGTTTGGTGTCTAAAGCCTCTGCTCTGTCAGCTTTAAAAATACCACTTACACGCTGTGAACTGAACTCAACCCCGTGGATGGTCAAGGTTTGTACGTCTGAACAATTCATACCCTCAGCCCAACGGTCACAGATCGTCTCGTCTATCACGAGCGGTACTTCCAGGGTTATGATTCTGTTACCAGGTGCCATACGTCTTGTTCTTTTAATGTGTTAATCTCTCACAACCTTCATATTCCTAACACTTGCTGAAAAGATATCATTGGGACTTCATCAAAGCCAGCAACAATTAGTGTCAGCTTAAAAGAACTACCCCCAGTGAAGTGAATACTTAGAATACAATTGTAAAGGAAATTCAAAAGTACTTTATGCCATGCGTCTTTATCAATCAGCAGACAGCCATTAAATCTGCATTAACTCTCTCTAGTTACACAGAAAATGACATCTGGCAAAGCTCCAACGCCATACTTCAGAAAGAAGGCCTGAAGCAGCAGCTTTAAATAGATAAGCATTACTTGTGCTGCTCAGCTGCAGTGAAACCACCCACATATGATTATAACCCTTTATGCAGCTATCTGGCAGTATTATCTGTACCATCTACAGCAAACCTTTCTATGTGCTTCAGTATATGTTTCAAGATAAACAGAAATGGATTCTATTTTGTCTCAATTAATAAGTGTGAAATATATCAATGTTTTTTCACAAGGTGAAAATCCCACTTCGCTTTGTGTTGATTTTGAAACTGTGGCGAACAGAAACGAGTGAAAAGGTCAAGCTCCTTCACATTTATTTCTACCATTGTCTTATAATTCGTAAAAAAAAAACACGTTTGTCTTGCAGAAACTAAACCTCAATTAGAGGGACAGTCTTAAAAACTGGGTCAAGAAGACAGCTGCCAATACATAATCCTCCATGAAAAGTTTATATTTTAACACAGTGGATGAAGTCCTGGACACATTAGTGGCAGTTATTGCACTGGCTGACTGTACATTTTGACTCAGCAGTGTTATCAGTTAGGTGTCGACCTCACAAGAAGGTGTGGCAATGTTGCAGCTGACAAGGTGAGAAGTGACACTATCACATATGGGATCTTTTAAAAGCTCCACTTTGGTCTTGCAACAAAGAACAAGAGAATGGAGAGTTCCACGGGAGTGGGACCTACACAGAAGGTGGGTTAAACAGAAATGACTCTGGGTCAATTTGGTCTTTTTGTAGCCCGTTTTCTACCCATGAAATGCCAATTCAATTTGTTTTGGTTTCTTATCTCTGTTGTTTTCTGTATATTCTCATTATATATTTCAGAGAAGGGCCCCTTAACAAACCAAAATAACTCTTAGCAATCTCCTGTTGGTAGATCTATTGAGTCATAACCATATTTTCTAACCACAAGTAGAATAAATAAGAAGTTATTTTTTTGTGAAAATAGTTGGTTGTCATCAACAAACGTCAAATTTCATCCATAGTCTATACTTACTTTCCTGCATAAAATGACATTGTTTCTAAAACTGTTTTTGGTGCAGGACAAACCCTGCACTCTTTAAGAACTTTTAAGATAAAACTGACAATTTGGCATTATTTTTGATGCTTTCAAGACATACATTTGCACTTTTATTCCTATAACAAATTCTAAATAGATAATCTTATGTAGAATAGGATCTGTACCAATAATTTGAATTCAGATCCTGATGCATGTTGGAAGATCAGTACTGATTGTTATGCTAGGCTAACAGTAAGCTGCAAAAGTTGATATGTTTTCAGAATGTTTTGCATTCCAGGACTAATTTAATTCATCCTCACATATGTTGTAAATCTATTTGACTTATTCAACAAGTTACAATAATCACATGTATAAATAGACAGCATATGTCTAAAACTTTAATACTTTCTTCTTATATTATCGATTAAAAAACACACCGAATTTAAACTTTCTAATAATGGAATGGAACAGAAGATGATTTAACTACTGAGTAACAGAAATCTTTATCAAGAACAAATAATTTTCAAGTTTGGTGCTATTTTCAGTTATACATGTATAAATAAAATGTATACATGAGTTTGTTTTTTATCAGTTTAGTGATGCTAAATAAGTCCAAATTCTTATTTTGACATCCATTTCAACTGATAAACAAACAGAACAAACACAAAAAATGTTTTTCCTATCTTCCTATCTTGGATTTGATAGGAAGTCCAATCCAAGATAAACGGCCAGATTGTTTTCAAAAGGTTGTGACATCATCATAACAACCTTCGGTGGAGGGCCAGTGCTAAAAATAGCAGAGAAGTCAAAGCGGTGGGACATATATGTCCATGAAGTGTGCAGAGAACATTCTCCAGATAACAGCAGATGGCTCTTAGATCACCACCATCGAGGTGTTGGTGTTCACCTGTAGAGAAGTGAAACACTTCCAATGTGGTTGCTGTATTCAACAAGGGGATGTTCTTTTCAGCGTTTGTAAGCATAAAGTGGTTCTTGATCTTAATTACAAATGTTACAATGGAAAAAAATATTGTTTCATCCTCGAGGCCAGCAGCTGTGCAAGAAGGATGTCGACCATAGTTACACCCCCGTGACTGAGCATCAGTAACTTTACTGTACAGTGCGTTGGGAAAGTATTTAAAATCACCCATACAATGGGAATGTTTAGATTGAAGCATGCATTTGTTACAATGACCTCAGTTGGTTACACTCTTAACCAACTGAGAGTTGCAAAAGACTACTTCTGCATCTCTTGTTGCTAAGGCGCTGCAGCATTTCTGCTTTTTGTGTCTATTAAAAGGAACTCAAGAGCAGCCCCACGTTTCTTTTAGAAACAAAAATATATGCTCAAAATGATGGTTAAATCGCACAGTATGAATACAGAATACACTGAAAAATCCCCAAGTTCAGGAAATCCTGAGTTTCATAACAAGCTTTTCCCAGCTGATGATGGATGGAAGCCCTATTTCGGCTGAATGAAGTCATCATCGTCGTGTGTTTCGCTCATGTGCTTGATGAGCTTGGCCCAAGCCTGGCTCTGCTGCTGGGCTTCTCCGCTTGCTGTGGGGAGGGAGGAAAAAGAAAAAAAACAAAAAACATAAGGAGAGTGTGTGTGTGGGGGGGGGGACAGAGTCCACGACATCATCTCTCCAGACCTTTTATGGAGCTCTCCAGCGGAGGGCTAAGAGAGCTGGCCCACTTTCCCATCAGAGCTTCCCAGCCCCATCTCCTCTCCCTCAGGGACCCTGGAACACAGTGTGTCTGAGCAAAGAGATTCAGCGTGATAGGAAACACAATACAGATGTGTTTCCAAATAACTGAACTGATAAAGGGAAGGAGTGGTGATGCAAAATATGAGCAGGCATGACCAAGCTTGATCTAACGTCTGACAAGAAACCGCAAGTTGTAACTTCATGTTGTCATCGTGTTTTTGACTTTTAATTGAATCCTGATCAAAGTAGGCTGGAGGTCTGTCTTCCAGATCCCATCTAGAAGCAGGGAGGAGGGAAGAAGAAGAGGATGAAGAGTAAGACAGGCTTTGGTGCAATGATGACCCTACAGATGTCATCCAGTCCTCACCCCACTGCCGTGCCTCATGCATGAACCCTGATCAGAGTCGACCCACACCCACAGACGAACACTCGCTCTGAAAGGGCAAGACAGAGAAAAATACGTAGGGGGGGATGAGACCGAGTGTGAGATGGAACAAGAGAAGAAGGAGAGTGATGAAGCAGATAATGTGGGCGAGCAAAACACGTGTGCATGTCAAAAAAAGAGACAAAGAGATGGATAGAGGGGAAGTACCAGTACTTTGTGAGACAGCATGAACGAGAAATGAAGAGGCTGTTATGTTTGCAGGTTTGGTCCAGCTCTGATACCAGATCAGCTGATTGAATTCTGTTTTTTAAGGGAGGCCTTGAGCCCATCAACTTGCTCCATAAACACAAAGCCTCTGAAATACGTAACAGGGCTTTTAGAGCAGCTGGATGTGGTTTGTTGTTGTGATAGTTAGATTTTCAGAACAGTCCATTCTAAATCTTTCTCACAAAACAAGAGCTATTTATGTAATAGGAAATGACATGCACCTATAACCCAAAAGAGTTTCTTATGCAGTTTGAAAATGTTTATCTGTGGAACTTAAAATCTCTCTTTCCAGGACGTTATGACGGTTGGACATTAAATAAGCTCTACATTATTTATTTTCTCATATTTGTTTGAACACACAAATGTTGCACCTTCAGTTGCTGGATCTGAAAAACTGAATCAGTGCCTGGCCTGTTTTAAGTTGTTATAAGTAAATTTAATCTATGTAAACTTGTGAATTTGAAGAAAGGTGTAAGAAAAAAATTGCCTGAATAATTCTCTTTTGTATTATTCTGACAAAAAACGGTTATGTATCTTGTTTTTATATCTAATTCAAACTGCATATTGTGTATGTTGGAACTTTTTCTGGCTAAACTTTTCCTGCTGGTAGAAGAGGCTGCAGCACTTGGCCATTACCTGACATTCAGACTCCAGAAGACCTCAGGGGAGCTGACAGATGACGGGACAGCTGCACGGTCTTTTGCTATGCGACAAATGTGAGCTAAAATAGCAAATTAATGAAACAGGCTCAAGTTCAGACTGGGGCTCAACAGCAGGCCATGTTATTTTGCTCTGAGTTGTCAAACTGTTCAATAGACATCAATTTTAACAGCTGCTACGGCATAATTATGCACGGTGGTAACTCTTAAATCTGTGAAAATGCTACAATTGCTGCATTGGTGGGCTACCTTTTGGTAAAAGGTTAAAATATCGCTCAAATAGTGTGAAGGATGCTGAACACCACAGACTATAACACAGACAGGATTTAGTGAACCAGAAACTACGAAAAAATATCCAGTTGATTCAAATAAGCTCTACTTTGTTGCACCGTAAGAAACTTCTTCTGTTTTGAAGAGAACTGTAAACCTTCCAAGCAGTTCACAGTTAAATAAAACAAGCCATTTATGGATTTTCATGCGAGGATATAAAAGGTAAGCTCTGTTGTCATCCAATCCTCCATCCTCGCAGATTTACGGCCCTCACAGCCGTTTCTCAGAGAAGACACTTTTCTGCCTCATGAACCCAGAACTGTTTCTCCCCTGTTGCCATGGCGTCCTCACCTCTGTGTACCTCGCTAAACCTTCAGCTGCCCCTCCAGGCCTCACTGCCTACCGAGCTTAGCAGATCTTCTTCTTCTGCTCAGCGAAACTTCAGCTACCAGCAACCTCTTTTTCAACTGCCGTGAGGCCTATTATGGTCAAATGAGACAGTATGGCTGGCCGGGAACAGCATCTCCTGCACTGTAAATCTGAAAGCGTTGCCTCATGCTCAGGGTGCTGTGACAAGACAAGGTCCAGAGGTCGCGCCTCCAGGTGATGTGTTTCCATAGGGCCGTGGAGAGGAAATGCACATATATGGTGTGCTCTTTATTTATTGCCAGCTCTTTCACTGGATGAGCGCAGACTTTCTCCTCCTGCAAGCTCTGCAAGTCTCGTAAAGCCGCAAACTCAGGTCCCCGTGCGAGATTTCGGTGTCTGATCTTTTCAAAATGCAACAATTTTTATCGACTGTATACACAGAGGATAACCTGACGAGTGGATGCGGAGTTTTCATCGTCTGTAAACCTCAAACCTGAACAACTCAAAAGCCACAATCTCACAATGTAAATAGCAGAGAGCTCTGGACTCTGTACAGATGAAGTTGGCAGCTGGTAAGAGAAAAGGGCTGTATGTTTTAGCAGGCTGCCGAACACAGCAGGAAGTCGGGAATGATACAGCAGCCTCAGCATGCCTCCCATTCAGACAGTGATTGTGGTGGTGGTCGACTGGTTCCCGACAGGTTTATGTGGAAGCTTATCAAACATTACTGGGTTCCCAGTTTGGGTTTCTTCCGTCTGTCTGACTCTTATGTAGATACTGGCAGTCTAGGTCCAAAGATACATCCCCTACGTTCATCTATTGGCTTGTAAACGTTCATGCATGAACTGAAAAGGAAATAGCTAAGCCAAACGAGAGAGTTCAAGAAATGAGCAGATGGGATCCTCCTTATGATGACCCAACAAAGCCGCAGAAAGGACAGAAAGGATCCACTTTTACTGTTATTTATGCACTATTTCTGCCCATAAAACTCTGGAAAGAAAGCTCAGCCTAGTGTCAAACCTGCGATTCGGGAGAAGCAGTACAGCTTTCGTCCTGGATCAGTGCACCAGATCTTTGAGGAGTTTACGACCATGTCCCCTCGGATATTTTGACAACAAGAAATGTTAAGGTGGTTGCTATCAGAGTTTGTTGTCGAGTTTTAAGTGATGTTTGGCTACAAGAAAGGGCTGTCCTTTGTCAGCACAACTGTTTGTGGCATTCATGGACACAATGTTAAGGCGTAGTCTTAGCAGGGAAGGAGTGTAGTTGTGGAAGCTCTTTAATTTTTGTAGATGATGTGGTTCTTTTTGGTATCACAGCGGTCTTTCATTTCAGTCTCTCTTCCCCCCCAAATATCACTTGAATGACTACTTTCTAGTAATACTCACCTCAATGTGGATAAAGCGTTTTAAAATGGTCTGGAAACACTGTTAGTGGTGGTGATGTTCTTGACAGGAAGAGGAGCCCCAAGTCCAATTCTGCTTGAGGCCACATACAAGCTTGGCCCAGCCCTGCTTTATAGGCCTACGCTTGAGGCACATAAAGCCATATAAAGAAACAGGGAAAGGACAAGGACAGAGAGTTTAGCTGCTGAGCGCTCTCTGAATCAAATAAACACAAAATATGTATCTGGAGCAACAGGAAAGTGCAAGAATCGAAATTGAAAGCGCTTTTTAACATAATTACCCATCCAGAGGAGGCAACTCCAGAAACAGAGCAGTCTCTGACAATAAAAGAAGCCAGGTGCCTGTTCACCCGTGGCTGACACCATAAACACCAGTCTCACTCAGTAAATGTCAGACATAGGTAGGTACAGCACAAATGACTCACGTCTCTGTATACAGATTCCCAAGATGCTGAATGACCCAACCAACCCACCGCCTCCAACAACAAGATTGTCCTGTTAGGCTGAAAAATATTTTTTTTGCATTGAAACACAGAACACATCTTAAGAGAGATTAGAAATATGCCACTGTCACATTAATCAAATTTAAAACAATCTTTACATATTGCCAGTTTATTTCCTTCCTGAGATACATAAAGAGAGTTTGATGTCATACCCTACATATGAAAAGCAGTAAGTCGTTCAAATATTGCCCATGTTTGTAGCCTGGATTTAGCCTTATAAAAAATATAAATCTATTTTCATTTTTCCTTATTTAAACTTCTAAATTCCTCAGATGTAGCATTGCACTCCTAGCAGAGCTGGATCCTTTGATCTCTGAAGGAAAACGTACTTAGGGAGGGATTAATTGTAACTGATGATGATTTATTCCAGAAAAATTATCTTGTTTTTGCCCAGTATCATGCAAGCAAGCATGGTGTTCCACTTGAAACTGATTAGATTCAACTAACCTACACCAGAGGGAGCTGTTGTCTTCTAAATTATGAGGCTAAGTTTAGACTGAGCACAATTTTATATGAACAAATCTTTATCAGATGGTTTTATAAGCAAAGTGGAGCTTATCAGTGTTCCTAGAAACTTCTAGCTTAAGAAACTAATGTTGTTGTTTTTTTCTGATAGCAAGTTGAACTTTTTCCCTTGAACTGGCAGAAGACAAATGGACCGACTTTCTCTGTTTTTTGTTGCTTTGACAGTTATTTTTCTTTTTTTAACATGGTGGCACACAAGAGGAAATTATATCTGTTTCTGCTCACCTTAAGGTTTTTAATGTACTGTGCATAATCTAAATGGTTGGTGCAAAGAAACGGTAACTTTGATAGCTAACAACATTTTGGATGTGATTTTTGTAGTCTGAGGTTCATAATTTTTTGCTGTAAAAGGGGTCATGCGTGATCTTTAAATGTGGCGGTGCAAAAAAGATTAAACAGAGGAGACACAGCACATAAACTTTAAAGATACTTAAATAAATAAATAAATAATCTCACCATGCCTACTTTAATTAAAAACAACATGCTGAAACAGTGTAAACTTTAATTGGTTGAATGATAAAATGATAGAAAATTGAAAAGAATTTACATACATTTTTACATAGATGTTATACCACTATTCTATTTAAATTGGTGTTCTCTTTAAATAATTTGCTGTTTACCACCTGGCAGATTAGTGATTTGTTTCCCTTTGCTGTTGTGTTGAGCACCTTCTCTCTCTGGGCAAATGTGGGATATTTTCACTCACAGATCAAGGTGAATGCATTATTTTATATAAATGCATTGAGTTGCAATTAGGTGAATTAATGTGCAATTGTATTCTTATGATATAAGCATGGCAAACTGAATAAAATAATCAAAATACCTTTTCAGTATTATTTGGTCTAGTTCCTATAAATGTGATGCTTAGAGTTATTTATTTATGTTTTATTCCACTATGTTTCAAATTTCACTATTTTCTAACAATTTTTAAAATCCATCAATAAACCACATTTACATTTTCATTTAGATGTCTGTGTACTTGAATCTGTTTACCACGTGCTCTATTAAAATCCCATAGAAACAAAATTTTAGTGTCATACTCTATCTTCCTATAAAATATGCTGTGATTATTTACATTTTAATTATTTAATAAATAAAACATGAAGCTTTATTAAAGATCTCTACGATTTAAGTTGTAATAACAGAAAACCCTTAGGAAGTCAAAAGAAGCGGCTCTTTAGACTGAAGCAGCCGAATAGTGCAACCACAGAGACGAGGCGGAATTCCCAGTTACAAAAACGTAAAGTGAAAAGAACTGTCGAAAATCTACCCCAAAGCTCATTCAATTGTCGTGAAGTAGCCCCTGATGCTCGGCGTGTGAAACCCCATCGGTCTCTTCGTACGGCACCCTAGCTGAGAACGGTGTGTTACTCCTATTGAACGCCCCTCAAATCATAAAATATACTTTAATATATTGTTTTCTGAAGCGGGGTTTGTTTTGTTTATGTTTCAGAAACATGCCAGCGAAAGGTCCACTGCAATCTGTCCAAGTGTTTGGACGTAAAGTAAGTATTTTACTGAATTTAACACACATGTGGTGTGGTAGCTATGCTGCCTCGCTAGCGGACTTGAGCTAATAGTATCAAACACTAGCCTCGATTTACTAAATATTAGCTGCTGTAATGTGATTGACTTATGCTCATATGTAACTAAAAACTTTTATGATATTATTCGTCATAATATCATATGACGAATAATATTGTGCAGTGCCCATTTTAAGCTAATGATGGATTGTCACCGGTCAACAAGGCTAGCTGCTTTAGCTTAGCTCGCCTTGTTTCAGGTTTTCTTGTAGCTTATAAAATCAGTGTACACGAATCCACATACAAATTGAAATGGCTATGCTTGCTCATATAAAGTTAAAAATACATGTTTCATATTGTTAGCCTGAACTTGTAAGGGCGGGCTTTGTACAGCGCGAAGATATGTGGCAAAAATGCATGAGTGGTCCATAGTTACTAATGCATAATAATGTGTCAATTTGGTTTGTCCACAAACCAGAGTCTTGAGCATTTTTATTAAAGATACTAATATGTTTCAGTGATACTGACGTACTTCCACTTTAGTATATATCTTTGGCAGCTGGATTATTATAGCTGACCATATTTTTGACCTGTTGACATGGTGATCACTTGTTTGCTTTCACAGAAAACGGCCACAGCAGTCGCCCACTGCAAAAGGGGGAATGGCCTGATCAAGGTGAATGGCAGACCCCTGGAGATGGTGGAACCCGCCACACTCCAGTACAAGGTGAGTATCTCAGAGAATGAGCAGTTCATGGCTTTACATTTTTGTTACAGTGCGAGGAAATATTGATTTAAATTTGATTAATTCTTGAAATACTTGTAGAAAATGCTTTAATTTGTCTTTACCCTTTCTTTTTTTTTTGCCTAAATTCCAACTGCTTTTATTCTCAGTATTGAGGAATCAAAAATATTAACTGAATGTCTTTTGTGTAATTCAATGAAATGTTTGTATGTTGTCAAATACTTGGTTGGTGCTATTGGAAGTTCCTAGTCTATTGCAGTTTGTTGTCCTAGTAGAAATGTTTGTAATTTTATAAAGAATGTGTAATTAGCATTTACTCGACTATTCACCGATGGAAAAAATTGCAGATTTATCTTTTATATTTATGCAACAGGACAATCAGGCCCTGCGTTTTTGTAAATACGGTTAGTCTTTGCTCATTTAAAATATCTTGTCTTATTGGTATCATTTCTAGCTTTTGGAGCCTGTGCTGTTGCTTGGGAAGGAGCGATTTGCTGGCGTTGACATCAGAGTCCGAGTGAAGGGTGGTGGACACGTTGCGCAGATCTATGGTAAGCATCTCTCTGTAGTTCTTGAATGCTGTTCTTGCAGGTTTTAAGACAATTTCCTTAATTATGTTTCTTTTTTTTACACAGCCATCCGTCAAGCCATCTCCAAAGCCTTGGTTGCATACTACCAGAAGTGTATGTATTATTTTTTGGACTGTTTTTTATTACATTGCTGATCAGACAAGTTACTCTTGTTCTAAATTGGAATAGGAACATTCATTTAAAAACAGGAATGTGAATTAAACGTCTGTCCTGTTGAGGAAACTTATTGCTTGGGAAAATAAATTTCTGCTGTTTGGACTTCAGCTGGAATCTCCAGCTGAAATCCAGTCAAATTATGTGTTTTATAACTTAACACAAAGTTGTTTAAAATTTGTAAGCTGGAGTGCTTCTGCTTTGCCGCAGATGTTGACGAGGCCTCCAAGAAGGAGATCAGAGACATCCTGATCCAGTACGACAGGACCCTGCTGGTTGCTGATCCACGTCGCTGCGAGTCCAAGAAGTTCGGTGGACCTGGAGCCCGTGCCCGCTACCAGAAGTCCTACCGTTAAGCGCTCTGTACATTTTCTTAATAAATTGGAGGAACACAAATGTTTGAATTTTTCTTAAGTCTCTGAATTCTCACTGCATTATGAAAAAGTAGGGTGCTCCAGTTCAGTTATGTCAGATTCATTATGTTTGCTAAAGAAACAGATGGAGCATAACTACAGGTATGTCACAGAGTCACCAGAGCCACGTAGAGCCTCCGTAAGAAAGGAAAGTTTTTAACTCCAGTTTTAGAGGCGGAGTGGCTCGACTTTGTGGAGCAGGTTGAACACAAACCTTCATGTCTGAAAGCTCTGCTCCAGCAACAAACTGAGATGAGGCCAAGTTCTTAAAGCTCACACAAGGTTTTATATTTCAGAAGAAAATTAAACGGATTGAGTGGGAAAATATATCCTATTCTTTGCTTTGTTGTTTTTGTTTTTTGGTTGGATAAGGTTGATGCTTTTCAGCTAATCCTGAATATTTGGATTCAAAAACGAGTAGGTCATCGTAAATTAAGATGTAATCGTGTTAATGAAAAAGCTGAATTCAGTTTCTCAATCATATTGCAGTACATAAAATCAGTCTTTTCTACATAAACAATTTACAGATGCTGACATCTGTAAATGTCAGCATCTGACATTTACATTTTGGGTTATGCATAACTTTGCATAACCCAATGTATAACAGTATGATTTTACCATCATACATTTTCCTTCCACAGAACTTTCCAAGCATATACTTGGGTTGGGTATAGCACTCTGTAAACAGCCATGTTGTAAATATCAGTGGCCTTTTGTGGTTCTCTGTAGAGTCCCAAAAAATGTCATGTCATCAGATTTCCCCATGATTACAGGTCCTTCTCAAAAAATTAGCATATTGTGATAAAGTTCATTATTTTCCATAATGTAATGATAAAAATTAAACTGTCATATATTTTAGATTCATTGCACACTAACTGAAATATTTCAGGTCTTTTATTGTTTTATTACTGATGATTTTGGCATACAGCTCATGAAAACCCAAAAGCCACAGCATAACATTTCTGTATAGGAATCCTTTTTCAAACAAGACTGATAGAATAGTGTCTTTTAATTATTTAGTTTCTTTTTTTTTAGCTGTAAGCCACAGTCATCAAATAACACCTTAAATATATCACTTTGTTTAATTAACTTTTCAAAATTAGATTATTGAGGTGCATCTATATGTTGAAAGACAGTTTTGGAAGTACTCATGTTATAAAATGTGGTACCTGTAGCATATTTTGCATATATTTTATTTTAGAATGCTGCATATAGTTATTTCAAGCTTTTATTTGTTTGATTGAATGATTACATTCATGATAAGATCTGAGTGTCTCCTCAGACCAATGTAAAAAACTAATGCTTGAAGTAAGGCTTAACGTTTGCTTCAGGGTTATTGAAATATCAATTCTAACATTAAAATATGACTGAATTTACAGCAACCTTTGGAATTTCCAACACATACTCTTAGGATTTTTTTATTTGGAGTACAATAGGTATAAATTATCAATTTTTTTTTGTTAATTATTTGCAAAGCAGGAATGAAATTGCAACGCAATTCTAGTTTTAATATTAAGAGTTCTGAAGTCTTACCAGCAGGGGGCGCTGCATGGCTGTGTAAAGAGGTGATGTGAGCCTTAAGAGTCTTGCACATCTGGAAGCCATTAGAAAATGTGTTCAGCTGGCTCCTCGCCATCTATGAAAGAACAAATGCATGCATACTATTAATATATTTATATCTATATAAAATCGCCTTTTGGTGGGAAAAATGCAAATAAATGTACTTGCTTGGTTTATTGGGTGATTTACAGGGTAATGGTGCCAAAGCTTTGCTGGACTTTTCTTCTATTTGACCAGACAATTTTAGTTCAAATTGTGGTTAATATTTCGGTTTTACATTGTTAAGATTTTTTGATAAGACCAGAACCTCAGATGAATAAAAAAAAACATCATGTAATTGAGGCAGTTTCACAGCAGCATATTAAATTATTCAGTTTTTAGGAGAAAATGATCTGCCTTTGGTTAGAATTAGTCTTGATGTTTTACTTAAAATCTTCTCCCCATAACTGCAGCTGATGTGCGAGCCCACACTTCTTCATCACAAAAACAAATCCCAATGAGGAGGGCTCGGGGCCCAGATGTTGTTCGGCTTCTCTGTCGGCCGCCTGCGTTAGCCGTTCCCACTCGGTGAACTCCCGGGGAAAGACTGGGCCTGTTTACGGCCCTCTAATAATCAACCCAGCAGGGAGAGCCCCACTCCCCACTGCTACTGTTGTTTACTGCTGTTTACTTTCTGCCCCTCCTCGCCTTCATCACCCCTGAAGGCCGTGATGTTATGCAGGGGACATTCTGCACCTGTGAAAATGGCTGCAGGAAACCAGGCCTGGGAGCAGACGGTAAATTGATGCAGCGTACCGCAGGACTGAAGGAAGGAAAAACTCCTCTGAGTCTTTGTTTGAGCACATTATTGAGTCACTGAGGTAAAGGAAAGCTTCATTTCCAACTGACTTAATTATAGAATTATAGAACTGGAATAATCTGGAAGAGCGGCTCCTTAGCTTATGTGACATGTTGCAAGATGGAGTTATAAGACTATTATTCAGTGCTTTTTGTCAGGAGACCAGAAACCATCCCACTCTGACCTTTTACAAGACTTTTACTTGCAGAAAATGTCAATATACAAGCTGAGCATGAAGCTCATTAAAATATCTCGCTCATCATGAAGATGTATAACTGCATAATTTATGAGTGTTTCACCCCGTATTTCTAAATGGACCTAATAATGAGGTGGAAAGGACGGAGGATATGTCTTGCTTTAGCTCCCAACAAAGAGTTTAACTCATAAGGCATTATGCTAATTGCTTATTTTGAAATAAATCAAATTGCAAGTTACACGAAACGGAGAAAATGAAATTAAATATCAGTGTTGCCGACTAATAAAACATGCTATTAACATTTAGAAAATAAAAGTAATTATTTTGGGTAGAAATTGGGTTGTTTAACAGCTAAATTACTAATAAATTATTTAAAGTCCAACTAGCAAACTTCCAGTTCACTAGAGATATGAGTTAAAAACAATCAGATAATATAAGATTTCAACAGCAGAAAGAAACAAAAATAAGATGTTTTTTTAGTCACAAGCTGTTTAAAATGATCTGCAATCAATGTGATATAATTTAGTTCAGTGTTGTCTTTTAGTTTATCTAATTCTAAGGTGGTTCTAAAGATAACATCAATAAAATGGCTTTCTTGTTTTTTTTCTAATAAAGTTAAAAACATTTCATAAATATCAAAATATTTATCAGAATTTGACAGGTTTCTTGGAAAAACAGAAGCACATGATTCTCACAGAATTTAAAAATATTTTTTATGACTCAAAATACTTCCAAATCATTTCCAAGTGTCCAAGGCTTCGTCAATGCTTGTGTTGCCGTCTTTCTTTGCCAACTCCATCAAATGGCTGAACAAATTTAAGGCTATTCTTTTTTTAAAAATATAAAACTGCAACAATCTTAAAGTGTCCAGTTTTGCACAGGGCTCCATAATTGTAAATCTTTGCAAACGCCAAACAGCAGTGTGTCAAGTAGCATTAATATTTCAGCTTAACAAGCTGCATTTTCTACAAAATGTTTTGGATACACTCCACTGAAAAATCCCCAAATAGGCAGGTTTTCCACAAATAATTTGCAATCACGTTCCACAGAAACATCCACATATAGGGGCATCTGCAAATACTGAACTACAAAAAGGCAGGAATTCTCCTCTGTAATTGTTTTTATGTCGGTTTAGCTTTTGCTTATTGCGCTCACTTTGTGTTACGGTGGCCCAGAAGGTCAACAAACTGTAAAAGCCACAATGCAACAACAAAAGCTGCAACAGAAATAACACCTGACTGGACCAGCATCTTACATAAGGAATTCACTGTTAATTACAATAATTTACAAGACTTTCATTGCTGAGATTTAAAATCCTTCAATATTCTTTTTAACAGTGCAATGTTTTGAATGTAACACGTTTTTACTCATTAAGCTGTCGTTTAGACTTCAGTTCTGAGTCTTTTCTCTGTTAAACTTAGAAAATGAGACGCTGTGATGGTGGATTGTGTCAATTTAATCTTCAACACAAACAGCTATGATGCAGTCAGATTTAATTTCTGGATTTAGTTCTTTGTAGCAAAACACACACATGCACACTCGAGGCTGGCACCTGCCTTTCCTCTGTTAACACCTCAGCCTCTACAGGGCTCCTAATCCCACAAACACAGAAGTGTTAGGTCAGGATGCACTTTGTCATCACTGCTGCCCCCCCTTGCACCTCTCCTCTAACGCCTTTATGAGCACACATTTTTCAGTTAACACGAAAAAAGCAAAATATTGCACCCGTTCCGTTCAGCCTCAGATATCATATCAACACCTTTTCCGTGTCATTTTTGCACGTCAAAAATAAAAAAAATGCATAAACAGTTGGCCGAAGGTGCCAGCCAGGCCCTCAGCGTCCAGGGACTGCAGAAGGGAGAACCAAATGTCGGATTTATTTGAGATGTTGCAGCTCAGCAGGGCGACGTGCTTCTGTTTGAGCTGGGAGTGTTAATGAGGGCGTTGGTGCTCATCTGCTGCCTTTGAGAGGAGCCCATCTCTTCAGATGAGCATGTTCTTTTTGCAGCAGCACTTAGAGAAAGTGTTTCCTCGGAAACCGAGCTGGATTAGGCCAGCTTCAGCTGTGCCACATGTCTTCCTATTATTTTTCTTTCCACATTTACAAATATGTAGAAGTAATTAGAAACGACAGAGATTGATAAGCCATTTTGTCTGTTAAGACAATTATTTCAAAATTATAAATAAAACCCCAGCAGCTGTTGCACATGCAACTAATACAGCTTCCTTCCTAATGTCTTTACACCGAAGTTGTAACTGGGCACACATTTGGACATTTATCATCACTAGTTGCTTTCCTGAGTCTGAGCAGGTTGCTTAGCAACTGTTCGAGTTGAAGAAATCTCCCTAACTTCAAATAAAGTTGTGCAGAACTGTATTTATATTTCAGCGTTTATACTGAGAGGTTAGATGAAGTGCAGAGTGCCTGGTTGTGAGCTTTAAACTGCTTATTTAAATATGCTTACAAGTTCTTAAAGTTCAAGAATCCTGAAAGGAAATTGATAAAATGATTGAAATTAAGTTTTTCTGATGTAGTTTCTGCTCTAAGAAATGATGACAATTCTCATTTTCTTGGCAGCTGCTAATCTTGCAGCTACTCGCTCCTGACTTCACTGAAGGCACCGTCTATGTGTATATTTACATTTCATTGTCATCTTTTTGTTTTTTCATGTGTGAATGAAAGCTTTATAGCCATGTCTCTTTTGTTTATGCCACACTCCCACGCTCCCATTAGTCCCAGCTCTCTTGCCAGTTCCCCCAAAAGCCCCCTTCGTTACCATCAAGGATTGAGAAAGAACATGGGGCTGATGATGGATTTATCTCATATGTTTCACTCTCAGTCTGCTTTTGGTCAGAAAACAGCCAGAAAAGGGCTCCCAGTGACTGACCCGCTCTGTTAGTCACACTTTCTGCAGCCAGCATTGACTCATTCTCAACGTATTTAACCTAGACTTGAACTAAAGCAGAATTAGTCCCAGAAGACTCCCGCTGCTGAACCTTTGTCTCCCATTAAAATATCTGTGTCTCCTCTCACCCTCTTTATATATTTTGTGTCTCTTTCTTCCTCCACGTTTGCGTAGGCAGCGCTGGCCGTGTCATTGCCGTACTGGACACTATGAGCTGGGTCATGCAGGGGTTTCCCCCCCCGAGAGCTCGGCTTTTACGCCTGAGCTAAATCAAGGGTCATAGGCTACCTCACACTCCCATCCAATCTTTAAACCCCAGCTCAGGCTGACGCACTCTGATGCCCTGTGACAACCTGCAGAGGGCCAGTGCTGACGCCCCTCAGGGGTCAGCCTGGATCCACTTTACCAAAAACACACAAGAGACCTCTCCTGGTTTGCTGCACCGATGAGAAGATGAAAAAAGACAGCTCTGAATTACTGAGGATGCTTTTTAGTTCTGGCATATTTGTTGTCATTTCTGTTAACATAATAATTAAAAGAATCAGGACTGTCATGCATTTTTTTTCATGAAAATCATACAAGCAATTCTCACAAACGTTTTTGTTCATTTTTACTTAAAAAAAATAAAAATTTTGATGCGATATTGTGTATCACCACACAAAACATTACAGACGTCAATCAGAGGTAAATTAAAAATGAAATAGCCAAATACGCTCAACAGAACACACAAATTAGTGTTAAAAACATGGCAAAGCAAGCAATAAATGTGAAATTTCATGAAGTGAGACCCTTAAACCTAAAACAGCCTCTCTTCTAGAGCATATTTGCATTTAACTTATTAATGTTCAATTTTATTGTGAGTTTAAGTGCAGAGGGTGCTGTGAAAGATCTGGAACTAAACAATGAGTATGTTGGCAAAAAGAAAAGTATAGAACCCACATGAGAAAAGTGATTTTGATTGAAATACTATTACGTGATGAAGAATGTTGTTGTTACTCCTGAATAATCTGGTTGATTCAGATTTAGATCTAGAACCTCCCCAAGAAAATAGAAAAGTCCATCTGCCTTCTGTTACAGCACCTGTGATTATTCTGCACTGATTCCTGCAGAAAAAGAAATCTCCTGAATCTGATATAAGGCGTTTAAATCTAGCTCTACATAGATTCGGGCCGCATTGTGTTTAAAGATGCAGTGTATTTAATTTACTGACACCTAGTGGCACAAACTATAAATTACATTCCTCAACAAAAATGTTTCTCACCATATTCCCTTCTTATAGGCATGTTTAGAAACTAGATATTCAGTAAAGCAAAACTGAGAAATAAAAACTATTTTTTCATTAAACAGCATAAACGGAAACATTTTTCCTTTGCTTTCTGGTTCTGTTCAAAAGGAGCTTTAGCACAACTAAAACGTCATTTTTAACCTCTCCTTGCCAAAAAGAGCATCATATCCCATTTATTTTCCCTGAGACCTGCATTAAAAAGTCATCTTTTATCACTTTACATCTCAAAAAGCATTTACAGCATTAGGGGACAGGTGAATTTTATGGTCAATACCCCTATCAAAAACTTGGCCCACCTCCCGAAAACCTGCTGCACCCCAGTAAAAGATCTGATCCCCAAGTCAGCTCCACTAAACGCTGTGGAAAACACGAGCGGGTCGACTCGGACCTGTCAGGAAGTGCTGTGAAGAACGTTACTGAAAGCGAAGGCTGTGAATTGATTGCCCTCTGGCTGCTGCCAAAAGGCGCTCGGTGTGCCATCCTGTGTTGAGTGTGTGTGCGCGTCGGCCTGTCATGCCCCCTGTATGTGGAGATATTGGGGGACATGGCTAATTAAATGGAGTAAAAGCTGTTGAAAGGGGCTGGACACTGCCAGCACGAGAGGACTTGACACCCATGTGTTTTGAGAGGCAGAGAGGGCAAGCATGACGGAAGGAGGAGGCCCATGTTACTGCACCCCGCCTGGCTGCAAGAGCTCAGTCATGGGGCAAAGACCCTTAGGGAGGAGGAACCGGCGGTAAACCATAATGTAGAAGGCTGGTGTTTGCATTAACTGCAATTCCAGACCCCTTTTTGGGGCAGTCTTCTCTATATTTGCCCTATCCAGCGCAGAACTTTAAACCCCAACACCCTACCCCGCTGTGACACACACACATTCCAGGAGGAGGAGATGGGAGCGTGTCAATTGGGAAACAACGGCTGTTAGTTACAGAAAATGCATTACGGCGTGGGTCCTGGTGAAAGAGCGGAGGAGAGGAAGTGGTGAGATTACGCATGGGTCTGTGCGAGAAGAACACGGGGAGATTTCCTCCCCCTCTCTGCCGTAAACTGTCCAGATTTACAAGGACTCCGGGGATGGGGATATCTCATCCTCGTCCCATCAGACTTTGACAGTTCCTGATTTAAAAATAATCCTAAATCAGCGTGTGACGGATGTCAGTGGGATATAAGGAGGTCAGAGGAGAAAAGGCATCCCTATTACTGTCTTAACTACCTTTCCACTGGTAATGTGAACTTAAATTTAATACTTTACATATGAGCAACAAACTGTTTGAAGTTTATTTGGGAAGAAAATGTATTTCCAGCCTAAATTTTAACATCCTTGTCGTTAAATTTTACTTATTTTTTTTCTCTTTACCCGTCAAAAACAAACTCGTACATTTTTTACATTAAACCGCTTAAAATAAAATCATGCATTCCTTTAATGTATATTGAGCTTTTTTTTTATTTTCAAATAATACAGTTGTTTAGGGGCTTTTATTTGGTGATCTGTGTTGTCCATCACCAACCAACACCTGTTTGGTGATGGCAGATACTGCCTTTGTCCAAAAGGTTTATTCCGGTTTAAAAGGAGAGTCTTCCTTTCCACTATCGCCACATGCTTGCTCGAGAGTCAACAAGTCGACACAGTTAACCAGGCTTATTTAGATGGCACTGTCTAATTTTAAAAAATTTGATTGAGTTATATTTGAATTATCAGAAGAGAATGAGAGGCACTGAAATAAAAGTTCTGATTTTAATATCAGAATTCTGACTTTCATACATATGAGAACCTGGGAGCAACCCGCTTTAATGGCAGAAGTGTTAGTTATGCAGGAGGAGAAATAAAGTTCTGGAGGAACGAGGCAGATAAAAATGATCCCGTTTTATTAATGCCATACAGTCAGACTTCTGTGATTAAAGCCAGAACTCTTTTTTTTTTTCCAGCAGCCCTCATCTTCCTCTGTAGTAAATGTAAATTGGACTGCACATTATTGGATCAGAATTTAACTATATGATTGGAATATAGTGGACCGGTTCTTGAGAAGACAGCTTAACTGTCAGTATAAAAATGGAGGGTAAAAGCTCATAAAATTGGGAGTTTACAATATGAGCCTTTGAAAAAATATATATATATATCCTGCAAGCAATTCCAGACCAACATTTCATAATTACTGACAATATTTTAAATAGTCTTTCTCAATAGATTGAGCATCTTTGGATTGTTGTGTTTCTCATCCTAAATAAGCGAACAACATCTTGACAGTGTGACTAAAAGTAACAAAGTTACATTAGCTTGAAACGGTCGCTATGTGCTGCTTTCAGGAGTACCAAAAAGTGTTCCTCCTTCAGCTGCATCAAGCTGCTTGCTGAGTCCTCTCCCCTCATCTGGTGAAGATATTTCTCCCTCCATTCCTCACAGCAGTAAATAACTGTCTCCATTCTGCCTTGTTCCAGCTACTGCTCCGCTGACGTATGTTTTTTTTATTGTGCCGGCATCACTCTAAACCGGATGTTGCTCACCTGCCTCTCCTGTGATCACGGCAGGCCTCTGAAGACCCCTTGAACAGAAACAGGAAGCACTTCATAGCTCGGGTCGCGACCCCTCTCACTCAGCCCCATGAGTCAAGGCAGGGCCCACCCCGGCGAAACACGGGAAAGTTCCGGTCCCATCAACAAGGTGTGGAAGGATATTCACGGGGGGAGGAGGTGTGCAGGGCTTCGCTCTGTCTATCGGAGCAAGCGGGAGTCAGACAGAGAGAGGCGCACATCTGCGGAGTGGAAGCCATGTAATGGTGTTACACACACGGCCCAGAGAGGCACATCTAAATGCAGCTACAGCTGCATCCAGAACAAAGTTGGACGTCTGATTTAGGACAGTTAAACAGCTTGGAACTGAATGCAACATAGATGCCTGTGGTAAAACAATATTTCAGAACCTTTTTTAAATAGATTTTATCTTCATTTAGGGGCCTACCTTCAGCAGTAATTGGGCTAGAGGTGGGATACAGCTGCAGGCTATTGGCCCGTATAGGTACCATAAGTATAATATGAATTCTAAAGATAAATACTAGAAAAATGATCATAATTTCACTTATAAGTGAAGATTTTGTGTTAAATACACTTTGCATTGTTTGATGTTCTGAGCTCTTAAGGAACTGCATTTTCTTAAAGTAAACTAAGAGCAGATTATAAAAAAAATACTTTAAATATAGACTGAAAGGAATTGTATTTACTTGCAAAATGTTTTAAAAACATAGGTTTTTGCTGGACAAAATTAGGTAAACCACACAAAACAAAATTACTGTAATAGCTACAATTACTGTGCTGTTTGTTTAAACAGTTCCATGCACAAATAACAATTAATGTTATTTAAATTGTGTTTGTTGATTGTTTGTGCTTGTCTACCCTGTTATGAGTAGTGAGTGAATATTCAGTTACATCCTTGATCCTATTAAATATAAGCTTTTTTCAACTTTTTGGGTCAAATATCATGTCAACTCATTATGTGTTACTTTAGTGTAAAGTACCCAAATTTTTCAATTTGTATTCTGAGCAACAAAGCCCCCATAATACAGGCTCCAACATGATGATGCAGCTAATTAAACACGATGTCTGTTAGCGGATGTCCTGAGCCTATTCCCCAGCATGCCATTTTGATTTCTAATGGTACATGACTTGGACATTTTGCCTTCATTTTACACAAATTAAAATGAAGTGAAGCCCAAATATCTTGAGTGTCCCCTCATGTTACATGACATGCTTGGACTTGTCTGAGAAAACAATCACACCATTAAATAACTTTTAAGTTCCTGTTTTGTTTTTTTTGTTTTGTTTTTTTGTCTATGGTCACAAAAGTACAATTCCAACGTGGTTACTTTGTGAGAATGATTCAAAAGTTTGGGTCAAAATATGAAGCTGATGTGATGCGAGCTGTCTTAATTCTCTGCAACTGATTTTTCATGTTAACAGAGGAATATTAGGGGTTTAAATTGGAAGAGAAACTGAAATCAACAGGCATAACAAAGCTACGCCTTTTTTCCCTTCCAATATACGTTTCTCAGAAACCCTCTGACATTATCTCCTTTCTCCTGCCGGCAACTTTTCAGATCATCTTGACTTAATGGGCTCCTCTCTGTGGAGGAATTATGCAGTCATCTTTCTCTAACTGCAGCCAGGTTTATTATAATGTGCCTGAAAAATGTGTGAAATCAGTACTTGGCAGTAGGGCAGTTTAACTCATAATAGGAGTCAAGTCTCTTTAAAAATGTTGGCTCCAGTTATCATAATGTTTCCAGTTAAGATTGACCCAATAAATAATTTTGCATCAACAGTAAAACCCACAACTGCAAGCTGTTCCACACATGCTGTTCAGGTGATAAACCTAAATAAAATACCTCCAAGTTCTTCCATTTCCCTGAACATGATTAAATGTCTCTTGACCCAGCTGACAAACCTGGAATCTGAAATATAAAATATAAAATGTCCATCTGTGTACACAAAAACTAGAAATGGAAACACTTTCCGCCGTGTTTGGATACATTTAAAGTCAAATATATCTTGCTTTGTTATCTGGGGTATCATAGAAAAAAATGCACACTTCACTTTTCAGATTTTTTCTTGTAAAAAATAAAAAATAAAATAAAAACTGTATAATTTTCCTTCCACTTCTCAGTTATGGAGAAGTTTGTATTTGTGTATTTTGTGACATAACAATGAGGCACATGGATGTTCTTTGGTTGTTACTTGACAAATTGTGAAAATGTTAGAGAGATGTGAAAGCAAACCAACAAAACAAATGAGAACGCTCATTTTTGGCATGAATGTAACTCTGTATGAGCCCCACATTCCCAATTTTATTTATAGATTAAATGTTTTCTAACTCAAATTGTGTCTTAAATCATTTTTGATTTCTGAATCATTCAGTCCAGATGGACTAATCCATATACTGAAGTGGCCATTTTTGTCTTATAATCCCCAAAAATAAAAACGTCAATGCTCCCTTTTGTTCATTCACAAACAGAACATACTCTGTTTGAATCTCACAGTACTTTAAAGAATATCGGGTTAAATGAAGATCAGTCTAGTTCAGGTCTTAACAATCTAAGCATCTGTCATTTTGACTAGAGATGATCAAATATCCAGATTTCTTTGATTAGATTGATATAACCCTTTAATGGTGCAGAATAGCAGTCACTGATATCAGTTTTATTAACCTCCAGTGGGTCATATTGTTTTTACAGTGCTTAAACTGTAGCAACAGAAAGGGGCACCCGCTTTGAATTCATAGTATATGTATAGAAACCTATTTATTTTGCATGCTTAGCGCCCCCTGATGGAATGGTACCCGGAGTAGTGAATTATGTCATCCATGTTAAAAAACTTTTTTCACTGAGATAATGCATATTTTCAGCATTTTTTTTAAAAGTAGTTTCTTTCTGATTTTTAAGACATCCTGTTGATTTTCACATCCTGAACCACCTATTGCGTAATCATATCATGTATCCACTTTAGGAATCATCTTTTTAACAAATGAGCTGGCCTTTCTCCAGCTAAATTTATGCCTTGCCAGTTCTGGTATCTGTGCTTTTGCCAGCTGTTTTCTTTCCTGAAGTAAATCTCTATAAATCAATGGGAGTTAATCTGCTGAGAAGATTGTGTGCTTACTCTGGCTACGGGTGCACTCCTTCTCCATTGGTTACAGAACATCCATCAAGCGCTCAATGAAGGCTCCAAGGAGCAGAGAAACCCCCAGTCCCCTTCCAACCCCATCAGCCCACCAACCCCCAACGTCACCTCTCACTTTTTCATATTCTTCTTCTGATAACTGGATTATGAAAGCTGAATTGTTCCTGAGAGATAAAGAGTAATTGCCTCATGATTTGGATCAGTTATGTGTTTGTTGAGTCTCACACTCTTGAGATGCTTCATTTTTATCTTGGTGTCCTTTTGGCCTCATCGCCAAACATTTCCTCCTGCAGCATTGTCTCTTGGGCGGCAGTGTCTCACTGCATTGGAAAGTTGATCTGATTACCCCGTCATTCATCATGTAACTCTAACTCTGAGGGGCACAGTGCAGCAAAGGGGAATCTTTGCAGTGACATAAAGCCAGGGCTGTACGGGTGCAAATCACCTTCGTACTCTATTTGCAGAAAGAAGAATGTCTGAGTGCTGCCATAACGGTTTCAGTAGCACACAATTCAAACTTGCACAGTGTCTTATTGTTTTATTAAAATGTTGAAAGGGTGCTTCTAAGCATTTTTGGAGGTGTTTCACAAACTGAAGTACATCAAACCACTCTATGTGAACTCTAAACAACACAACTAGGTTTACCTAAATTATCCTACAACTCCAAACACCACCCAAATTATTAGTAGAAGCAGTCTGGATGCATCCGTGTTGGATTGTATCCACTTGTAGCCACTAAAATAGTATGAACACTTGAAGTTGATGACTTGGTTTTGACGCCTATTTGTGGTCATTTTCCTGTTACAACACCCAATAATGTTCAAACTTAAATAGTTTGACGCAAACTACCTCCTCAAATGAAATAAAATTGATCTGGATGTTCAGGAATCTACAAAACAAGCCGGTCACTCAGTTAAAAATGACTGTGACTGTACTGAAGCAAGCTCTTTATGCTCTGAAATGCACCGTGTGCACAAACCTGTGCAAGTAAGTGTTGTTTGTAAAAACCACTGTTGTTGTTTGCTCTTTAGTCATTCCATAAAAAGAACAGCTTAAATAAATTATTTAAATCATTGAAATCTAAAAACATTATATTTGTGTCGATAAAGACATACAACAATGTAAATATTGTATATAAATTTAAATTATGAAGAAACATCATCATTACACATAGATACACACAGATGCGATGATGGCTATTGCTCCTCATTTTGCTCCCTGCCTTTTGCTGCCCTACACACAACAGACAAATACAAACCCAGCAAAAGATGGACTGCAAAAGAAAAAAAAAAACTTTTTAATAATGTAACTTATCAGAATTATTGAAAATTTAAAAATAAATATGTATCTTTCCAATGTTTGGCCAAAGGTTTTTAATCAAATACTAATTTAGGCTTCATTTGCCACAAGTACTGGGCAAATAAAAAATGCATCAGAAAGTCTACTTGAGGTGCAACTGAGAGGAAACTTTTTAATTTTGCAAATGCATGTGCTGCCCCCGGGCTGTGCTGACCTGGGCGGTCAGCCATAGGACCCAAAACATGTTGTGATGCTATATAATTTAATATTTTTCCACGCTCAGTCATAGTCGGAAGGTAGCATTATTTCCAGTATACAAAGCATGATTTGTTTAAGCATGTAATGTAATCATATATTGCAGCAACTAGTACAAGAAAACTTGATATTGTTGGATGAACAATGAATTATACTTCCAGCTGAAATCAAATGCCAATGAAGGATGACAGTTTTTGATGTTTACACATAGTTCAAAAAATAGATTTTTACTTTCTATAATTATTAAATCAAACCCGGGAGTATTTATATAAATATGAGGTTAAATATAGTCATAGATTGCATATAATCCAAAGTAGAATCAGTGAAACTGTAAACCAGTAGAAAATGAGTTATGAAGGGATCAGTGGTTCGGATTTCATGCATGCCTGTAAAACAGCCGTAGGCCTGCGAGTGATTCACGTAAGTCAGACAGCTCACACTTTATTACAAATTATAATTGGAATTTGGCAACTACGCTCCGAGCTCATCACTACTTGCTGTTATGCTTTCATTTAGAAACTGGGACTCATGAGGAAAGTGAATTTCCTTTGAGAGCCTAGAGGTGGATGATGGGATCGTGCCAGACTGGAAACAAGCAACAAGCAGCAGCAGCAAATAAATGCCTGAAGGAGAGAGGAAGAAAATGCATTTTGCTGGCGTGTGAAGAAAGAGAACTGTATCTGTACTTCTTTGCATAAAATTACATGCAGTCACTGCATCATTACACAACAGATAGTTATACATTTACATTGTTTCTGTGGTTGTGAAGAGATTGATTTTTTTGACTAATTAGCATAAGTTTTATTGACTTATTTTCGTCCAAGCCAAGGATAGCTACATTCAATAAAATAAAGTAAATTAGATATATTAACGACAGGCAATAATCCAGAAGCAGGAAACTTTGTTATTTAAGATGGCTTCATATTTAAATAATAAAGCATATATGAAATATGTCCAGATGGGTTTTTTGTGTTCTATTGCTCTATGGGCACCACTTCTAATTATAGAGGCAGGGTTAGGGGATAACTGTTTTACATAAATATGTCTTATTAGTTATGAACTTTACTTCACAATAAAGCAACATATGTAAGGAAATAACACAACTTATACCATAAATTCTTTCGACATCTAGCCGGTAACACAGACGCATCCAAGAAAAAATCATTTTGTCTTATTACTTCCCAGATCTTGACAGCTCTTCACTGCCATGCACTATCTCTTCTAGACTGTCAGAAAGTTATGTAACTTTTCTGACAGCAGTGACAAGCAATCGCTCTGAAATCTTGCTTCTTTATCTTTCAATAGAGAAAATGATATTCATTCTCTAGTGACCACTATTTATTCTACAAACCTCTCCCACTAGGTCTTAAAGTTATTTTAACCAGTGAACATTAGCTATTTTAGCTTGATCAAGTCTTCTCAGAGCATTCTAGCTTTGTCTGTTTTAGGATATCAAAGAATAAACACACAAATAAGAGATTTATTGTAAACATTAATACAGGTTTGTTATATGAGATTTTTTTTATATAATATTAATATTTAAGATCCCTTCTGATAAAAAAAGAAATGAAAACCCCACCTAAAAAATCAGTGACTTATTTAAATAAAACTGACTTTTAAACTTAAAGTTAATCAAAGCAAAAAAAACAAAAAAAAACTTAATACTTCCCTGAGAAGGAAAAGTTTTCTGCTTGTATTGGTGTGTCAGTCTGAGTGAATTATTCTTCTGGTGGGACTAAGTAAGCATATTTTAATATATCAACTGATTTCATGTTGTTGGGATTTGCACACATGCCGTAAGCTTGGATTGCTCCTGGGGAGATCTCTGCTGTGACATCTACCAACTCTGCTACCAAGTCGAGCCTCTTTCTTATTCAAATCGCTACCTCTCCCCTGAGCCAGGAGGCTGTTTGTGAAAGCAGGTCTGTGGGGACCACATGGGGAGAAGGAATCAAGAAAAACATGTCCGACAGACACAACCAACAACCGCTGCCGTCGCCTTTCATCTTCCTCAGTTCAGGACAGAAAGAGTAGGTGGAGCAACAAGATCTGCTCTGGAAACAGCATGTTGTTAATTATTAAATCCTACGCTGTGAATATTGTGATGGGAGTGCTCTGTTTTGCTAAGAGCTACCGAATGAGTAAGCAGGTCAGTTCTAGACAGAGCAGAGGGGAAATAAGGGGAATCACCAGTTTGAGATGAGACAATTCCTCTCTATTGTTCATCATCCTTGTTTGCTTTCATTTGAGAGCCGTGAAGAAATGACTCAGAACTCAAACACGACCTCTAAAGGAAGTCACTCACAAAGAATGTCCAAATGAGCAAAAGGCTCTCTGTCATCGGTGCTGCTCTTGTAAAATAACATCTAAAATCCCCCAAAGTGGCGAACATAGAGATTAAGCTGCCATTTTTTACAGCTGACAGCAGAATCTGGTTTGTGGGAAACTGAAATACTGTCTAAAAGAAGTTTAAAGTTACAGTTTTGTTTGGGTAATCTGACTGGCAAGAGGGTGGTTAAGCCTTAATGAATGGAGTGCTGCTCTGTGATAGAATTGGGCATGGTGATTAGTTAGGGGAGTCAGAGATGAACCCGGGGCAGCGCAAAGTTTCAGCTCCCTACTGGTGTAAACTGTGGGTGGTGAGGAGATAAAACACAGGGAACGCTCACAGCATTGTTTATGCTGCTTGTTTGTGGTCTGCATCCATGCAGGAGGGTGTGTGTGTGTGTGTGTGTGTGTGTGTGTGTGTGTGTGTGTGTGTGTGTGTGTGTGTGTATTAGGGGGGTGCAGTCCTTATGTCTCTGCAATGTAGCATAGGGCTGCTAAAACAACTTCCCACATTAAGATTGAGATGCTATAACTCAGCTTTTGTTTCAACAATATTTGCTGATACTTCTTTCTGCAGATACTGTGGTTTGTGGGCCAAAATTAACTAAATGCATCAAAAAACATTTACCTGAAAATACACATCAGGGAAGATGAGTATCTTCTCCCAACTGGGGGTCCAGGACTGAGTATTCGGGGGTCCTGTCCCACCTGTTCGACTGCCCCAAGCAGCCAGGGTCAGTCACCAGGGAGGTGGTCCTGCTTGGCTCCATCCACACCACGAGCCCACCCTATCAAAGCTAAACAGTGTGAAACAACACATTAACTAGCGGCCTGTCCAAATGTCAGCCAGGACAAGTGCTTGCTTTAAAAACGACCACCACAGATCCATTTGTCTTGCTGTGTGGTCTTCACATAAACTTAAGTTAAGTTTTTTGCTGTTATTGTTGGATTGTTGCTAAAATCTGCAAAAAAGACTCAACTGTCTAATTACATGTAATTTGAATACGTAGGAATTGTGTTGGATGTCCGGAAGGAGAATGAACCAAAATAGATTTTTAGGTCTCTAACATCTGCTCAGTACAATTCTTCATATATTTGCACCAAAACTCTTCTTGCCTTGCTACAGTTTACTAATAAGCCTAGAAGTTATTTTATAGGCATCTAAAGGAAAAACATTGCCAACAATATGGCTTTTTCATGAAATAGTCATGTAAAAGTCAGCCACATTCACAAGTTGTTTAGAAATTGGGATGAATATCCAGATGATATCAAAGATTTAGTGGCATAACAGTAACAAACAATTTTGCACAATGTTTAAAATCACAAACAGAAAATCCATGTATGTCCCAAACAGCTTGACGGAAGACTGTCAAGTTGTGAAGAACTAAAATAAAAGATGAGCTGAAAATGAGACAAAACCACATTTAAGAGATGTGTTTTGTTGTAGTTTTCACCATGTACAAATGAGCAAAACAAGAAAGAAACAGGGTTAAAAAAATTACACCAAAAGCATAGAATCACACAGGTTATGTTCTATCAACACAATACAATGCACACAAACAAAATGCACACAATAAACGGCAGTAAATAGATGATTCTGTCTAAGAAAAAAGAACTGGGCCTGGCCATAGTTGCATTCTATGACACCAACCAAAATCAATCCACCGTAAGAGTAACATTGATAGTAAATCACTGTTTTAATATTTATAGCATATTTTTCTACCTTTTGAAAATTAAGAGGAAATTGTTATCCAAAAATTGTTCTATGATATCAGCTATAGGTCAGCATCATTCTTTTAAAAAATGAAAACAGAAAAGGCATCTTTTTATCCTAATTATTTCTTACATCATTTCTAATGCTCAATAACTGAGTGGATGGTTTTGCAATTAGAGTATTGAACACATTTGTCTAATAATTACAGTACAGTAGACAATCTTTCCTCTAGTTTCGTACATTTTACTAGGTTTGGTAAGTATAATCTTGCTTGCGGAAAACTGTAATTATTTCCTCACTGTGAAAATCAGAAATATCTGGTATTTAGAAAATATGAAGATTCCAATTTTGTGAACTGTGTGACGACAAGAATCTCACTATTTTCTTTTACCTTCCTAAACTGTTAAGGAACTGTAGGGAAATATGTTTCTTATCAAATGGAGACAGTTTGAAGCAATGGGGAAAGAAAGTCAATTTAGGAACGTAATCAAACTCTACATTCATTGCATTAGTGATACAATCCAAGAGGAATTGTGTTGAAGAGCAGTAATGAATGAAGCAAATAAGTAAACCGAGTTTAAGTTGATACATTTTTTCCTGAACTGTTACACACACATCTTTGGCATTGGAAAGTTCAGTTCTGCCGAGGATTAGCATCGCGACACTTTGGTGGTATTGTGCAACCCAAACCCTCACTACTGTTCCACACATAAATCTCACAGAGCGTGACTAACCCAGTGGTAACAAGATCTGGGGACTGGCGGTCCCCGTGGACCCCGGCCTGCATGTCAGTGTTTCAGACTGCTTGCAGCAAAAAGCGGCCCCAGAACCTCCCCGGGCCCCCGGAGACCCTGTGAAACCAAACAGTGAGGTCAGCTCTGGGCTCCCATCTCACTGTGAGGATTACACAGTCTCATATGCACATACAAAGAGCTCAGACCACTGAGACTGAACTTGGATTAAGTCATTAAGAGCAACGATCCACTAAAACCTCAGCCAAGGGCTTTCTCTGGAAAAAAAATCTTTTTCTCACAGCATCTGATGTTCTGTTTGCATGCAGAGCAGATGAGCTTCTTTTAGTAAAAGACATTTTCTGGAGTCGTTATTTCATTTGTTGGGCTTCGATTACTGTGAAACATCCCTCCTTGAATACTTCCTACAATAAAGCTTACACCGCCGCCCTTCTATCAATAATACTACATCCGTCTGACCATTTTCCTGTATGCACCTGCATCACTTTTAAACACACAATGAAATTCAATCTCCAATAACTTCCACAACAGTAATACAAGATGTTTTATAGTATAAAACAGGTGGTGATGATCTTCATGCCCAGTGAAATGCATGACATTGGGCACGCTCTTCAAATTCTGACCACTTGTGTGTGTGTGTGTGTGTGTGCGCGTGTGTATGTGTATACGTATCTTTTTGTTGCATTTTGTTTCAGACCTGAATGCAACCACAAAGATCCACCTCATGAAATAAAATGTTCAATTTACTGCCGTGTTCCTATAACTGGGATGATGCACATGTGCTTCGACAAAACTCTGCATGTGCTTGAGTCGATCTCCTGCAGATGCAGAACCGTCAATAGTCAATGAATTTCTTCTTTGTTTTGATTGTAACGTTAGTCCAAAAAGTCAAAAAGGTTTTGGGTGTGGAGGCAAAACCTGTTGAGAATAATTCATGCGAGTGTCAAAAGTGAGAATCTCGGGATTTTCTTACGCGGCCACACACGTACGGATGGCCCACATTCTAGGGATCAATTTTAAATCCCATTTTATTTACTGCTTTCACACAAGGTCAAAGGATCGTAAATAACCAGGTCAAACATTTGGGTTTATTTGACACAGATATTCTGATCCCATGTTTTTAGATATGTCAAATTATGTTGGTAATATTGATACATTTGCAAGAAGCTTTTTATTCAGGTTAAATAATACAAAAGAAAAAGACCTTGCTAGAACAGACATACAAACAAAAAAATAACTGGATGGAAATTAATTTTAATGATTTACTATGTGGTCTGAACGTAAACAGACGTAGACCAGTAACTTCTGGCTGCCACGTTATTATTATTATTATTATTATTATTATTATTATTATTATTATTTATTGTCTATTGTGTTAGTAAATAAGTAGTTGCATTTTAGTTTTTGCTCAGCTCCTGAAGTTAATAAATAATAAATAATCAACCACCTTCTCATCCTCAATATTTATCCTCCTGTATTTTTATTGTTTGTAACTGTTTCCTTGTGTTACCCTGTCTGTTTGCTTCCTTGGTCCATATCATGCATTAATCTTGTAAGTTCAATATTTTAATACGTTTCTCCATCTTCACAGAAGTTTTGCTCATGCGTTCATTTAGAACTAATGCACTCATAATATTGACCCAATTTGCAAATACTTCACGTAATCATTCGAAGCGCCATGATGGACTTTGGAAATGAGAATCGGGAGTATTGAACAGAACTTTCCAATGTTGTTTTTGCCAGTTTATTCATGTCTTCTTCTTGTTCAAGGGAAGCTAATTTGTCTTTGAGCGTAACACACCTGTTTGGGGCTCCTGGACAGAAGCTTGAAACAGCTAGCTCACAAACCGAGCCGTACTTCATCCCTCCTGAAGTGTTGATGAAATTACCGACTTTGCCTGAATTCACAGTACATGATTTATATCACTGTCATAAACGGCGTCTCTTAAACCGGACCTGCCTTAAAAACGTACAGAAGACGAGAAGCTAGCCACTTTTTTTCGTACATGCTAGGCTACATGAAGGTGGTTTCCATGGTTACTGAAAGTTAGACGCGTACCTTCGCCACAATGCCATATTCGATATCTTTCTAATCATACTTACTTATAAAGTAAATGAACGTTAAACCGGACCTGCCTTAAAAACGTACAGAAGACGAGAAGCTAGCCACTTTTTTTCGTACATGCTAGGCTACATGAAGGTGGTTTCCATGGTTACTGACAGTTAGACGCGTACCTTCGCCATAATCCGATATTTGATATCTTTCTAATCATACTTACTTATAAAGTAAATGAACGTTAACCTTCTTACCTTGTAAAAAGTGTTCGCTGCAAATCCGAGGGCTCCTACATCTTTCCTCGTTAAAAGTTATACAATAAAATGGCAAGTTTGGTTTTCACCCTTGTTTGTTTGTGTAGTCGACCGCTCAGCACCCTGTGACCATTTTTACTGCAAATTAAACTAAAAAAAGCGATATTAGGTGCGTTTTTTTTTTACTGGTTTTGCATTAGCGCATAGGTCGTTTTGACGTCTGACATGGCGGGGTTTCGAAGAGAGTGACGTCACCTTCAAAGGGTCAATACTTGAGTAACAAGGAAGTGTTCATTTCAAAGGTTTTCAGATCAAATCAAGCGGCAGTTTAAATTTTTCATTTATGACCCAGTCCAATGTAATGTGCTACAGAAGATATGGGTGAAGCAAGTTGAGACTGACTTGAAGACTTGACATTATGATGGTAATCATGTGGCATAAAGTGTGTAAAAACATCCTAGATCTTATCTAACGGCCAGAGGTGTAAATCTGTTCAGAGTGAAACCCAACTGGAATTAACAGTTCTTTGTCTTTTACTCTGAAAAGCCTCCAAAATCAGCGCTCCATCATTGTTAAGCTAGATAATGTTTTCATCGTCTGCTTCACCAATGCCTCAATGTGCCACCAAGTTCAAATAATACTGGAGTTTATAGCACGTCCATAACTAACCCAGCCTTTAGCAATTCAGTATATAGGGAATTATTCTGAATTTTCTTACCCTAACCCCACGAGTATTCATGGCTATCATATTATTACCTCCACTCAGCACTTTCTGTGGCCTCATCTGTTGTTTTAATGATATACCCCCATAAAACCGATTCTACAGCGCAGCAGTGTCACTCTTCTCGCTCATCAACACTGACATTTATCAATATCCAGTTAGTTTCTCCTGGAGTTGGGTACTTTATCCCCCTCAAAACAAAAATCTCTTGTTTTTGCAGTCTTTTTTTTCAATGTAACAAAACTCGCTTTGTTCTAGGCTCAGACGCTTCAGGAAAAAATAATATTGGTGGATCATTGTCATGGGGGTTGCCATGGCTGCAGTCACACTTGCTGATGACCGGATTCATTTTGTATTATCGCTGGCGACATCCTCGACTCCCAAAGGCAGCGTGATGCTCTTGATAATGACGCTTCATCATATCATTTACAGGCTGCGACATCAAAGGCACGCTTTTCTTTTGATTTGGATTTGGCTTCCCATTTTTTGTGCATGTATCTTATAGCAAATGCCTCTCATGATATTTACCTTTTGAAAAAGTGCATTAATATAAGATGGATAGAGGGCCAGACGCAGTAAGAGCGCTGGAGTCAATGCCTCACCTCACAGGGCTAGACAAAAGATCTACTTTCATCTGTTGCGGGGTCAAGGGCAGTGACCCCTCTCAGTCCCCATCAGTGGCTTTGTCTGGCGGGCACAGGAGTACAACACCAAACTGACCGAGTGGCAAGAGGCTAATCCATCACTCTCCCGAATGAGGACAGAATCAATCAGGAGTGGCCTTCAGATCACTCCAAACTAAATTACCATTGGATGTCAGTTGATAAGCTGCAAAGGGTCACTCTCGGTGTTTATTACAACAGAAACGCGAACAGCCGGAAAAATCTGCCGACCCCTTAAGAGTGGCTTCAAAAAAACCAAATACGGTTATTATTATTCTTTATGTCCATTTGCAGGAACAACCCTTTAAGCCACTCCATCACTACCGGGCCATTTGCAAGAGGGCTATTGACATTGCCTGACCAGCGTGCAACACAATCATCGTGCCTCATAATGTAATGCTCTGAGGTCACGCAGAGTTTGCCAGTGATTGGGGAAGTTAGCGAGCTCTTTCCCTCGCTAATTGATGCACTTTAGCCGCTGTGCCTTTGAACAGAATCCTTGCTCCATCCGACAGAGAGAAGGCAGATGCCATCGGTCCCCCACCTCCTCCTCTTTAGCCTTTGAAACCCAAGCCTTCGGTCTAAACCACACAGCTCAGGGCACGAGTGAGAGGAGCCGTCTGTTAGCTTAGCTCAAGAGACAGTTTCTCTCTGATTTGCTTGACCACCATAGAGTCTGGGCTGTGAGTTCGAGTAAGCCAAGCCAAAACAGATTAGAAGATGGTATCTTGCAGACGGTGAGACCTGTGATACTGTCTCCTAGTTCCTGCTGGCCAAAAATGAGGAGTCCTTGTTTGCTCAAGACTTTAGCTTTGTTTGGCTCTCCTCCATGCAGAACGACTGTCACAATAAGCAGGTGTTGCACAGAAATTGGGCAGTTTCAGGTAGTGTATGGAACAAAAGTAAACTTTCTAAGTCTCCACCAAAGTGGTCTAATGCTGATAATGAAATCCTCATTTTCAGGCAAAGCCCAGAAATGCACCAGGAGCCCAAAGGGTTTTAAAGCTTTCTAAAAACATTACTGATAACCTTCTCTGCTGAAGGAAATGGCATATCCAGTTCATGATATTATCAAATCTCCCATTTCCTGCCACATAATTTCAGGCCGCTGTCTGTAAAAGGAGGGTTATAGGTTAAGTAGTTGAGCTCTGTGGCAGAATGATTAATGAACAGAAACTGGGGATCATTTTTGTTGATACCCTACCGCTGAACTACGCCGAGCAAGGTATTCAACATTTTTGAGAAAATCAAAGCATGTCGTGCATTTAAGTTATTAGTGAAAGGCTGGAGATTGTAAATATTTATTATACCTCAATATTATCATTGTGTTTACAATGATTTGCATTCCAAAACTCTGATACATTTTGTCACATTACTGAAACAAAATTCATCATATTTTATCTGAATTCATGTTACACACACAAGGTATGTATTTTTTAAAGTGTGAAGTGGAAGGTAAATGATCAACAATTTGTACAAATAAAAATCCAAAAAGTGTATGTATTATGTATTATAGCTTTTTCTGCAGTAACACCGCAAATCTGTTGGGGTAAATCTTTATAAATTTGGCTGTTTAAGTAATGTTACCCAAGAAATTCCTCACAAAACACCTGGATTTATATCGACAAACTTGGACAACATTTACTAATCAGGTTAGATGTTGAACTGAAATTGTTATTAGTATTTAGGGGTGTCAGAGTAGAGGAGATCAAAAGTAAATATACATTATGTTTTTATTTCCCATTAACCATTGTTGATTACATGAAATCCCAATAAAGTACATCATAGTTTGTGTTGGTAATGTGACAAAAGCTGCATTAAAGGCTTTTTTCATTTTCCAATCAAAGACTTTCGGCTAACATGAGGCTGATTCTGTTAAAAACCAAGTTTTTTCAGCAAAAGTACATTGTGTTTATGGATTTACTGTGCATGAAAGACACATTTCCTTTTGCACTCCACTACCATGCAGTTTGTATGTAAAAGTAAAAGTCACTAAGTCAGACAGTGAGCCTGAAAACAACACCTGCAACCCCACTTTAAACTTCAACACATGGTTTTTAGCCTCCTTGCGAGAAACAAAGAACCCATCGGATGTGTCACAAACGAACGGCTTCACACGGCCATAAAAAGGGACCATCTGGTTAATATTATAAAATCAATTCCTTCACAAGGAGTGAAAGATTCTGAAAATGTAAAAACTGTACAGTTATTAAATAAATGTTCACAAAATGCATAAACTGCTCTGTCTAGTTTAGAAGCTGTGCAAGTTTGCAAGCATAAAGGCAGTGTAAATAAGGGAAATTACTGATAAAGATTTCTATGGTTCACTTATTAATTTTGCATCCTAAAGGCTAAGAAAAAAGGGAAATAAGAAAAACCTCTTTTTTTAACATTCTGTTATAGAACCACCTTTTTTCTATGATTCATAACCATATTGAGATATGATCCGCTTTCTGCAGGCCTCTCCTCACAGCCTGAGTCCGAGGTCCGGTGACCCTGCAGGTCGTAAGGGTGTGATCTCAGGTGAAGTATTGTCATCAGGCCCATGACCAGAGTACTTAACCCCTGATTGGCTAATTCATATCCCAGGTGTGGAGCTGGGTTATATGCTGTGTGTCCGTCACGGTGCTCAGCGTTTCCTCTCCAGCGGCCCAGTGAGCCTGTCTGAGACAGGACATGCTGTTAGGACATGGAGGGGGGAGCGGGTGAGTGGAGGAGGCGATTGAAACGGTAGAAAGTGAGGTGGGAGAACAGGGTGAAGGTTGGGGGGAGAAGAAGGGCCTGCTTGAGGTGGTCCTACAGTTCATGTTAATTATCAGTTCTTTCTGTGACCCCCATGTCAGCAGCAGCCCTAACTGGATCCTGCTTCTAACACCCCTCTGAGGGAGAAAAATCACATGGACGTGACATGTGCATGCAGAGCATAAGATGCTGGAGAACTTGATAGGCTTGGAGGTTTTACATGAACCGTTGAGAAGTGCTAAAGAGAGTTGATAAAGGAACCCTGGCATCTGGATGGCAGATACTAATATGATTTGTTTAATGTGGTAAAATTTTTGCCATTTTTAACAGGTTCTTGCAAAATACTCTGAGAATGTAACTTAAATATTTTACGTTAACTGAGATATTTTACATTAATTCTGGTCAGCATCATGTAAGCTTTACACCCTGTATTAAATACTTGTTGTTGTTGTTATTCCATTTTAATTCCATTCACAACTGTTGTAATCTCAAGGCGCTTTGCAAGACAAAAAGATGCAATTCTGAAATGCATTAATCAAATTATTCAGATCAATCGTATAGATTCAGATGCAAAGATCAAAATTAGATCCTGATGCCGAATTCAGTTTTTAATGCCAACTGCTTAAAAAATGATCCATCTTATGAACTCTGTCTGTTCGCACTGAGCATAAAGTTGGCAACAGTAGAAAACAACAACAAGAAAATGTAATCTCGATGCATCGTCAAATCCCGGATGTGATTTGAATGCAGAACCTCAGTTTCAGGACAACAAACAAAGATGCAATCAAGTCCAATTTAAATCCACTTACATGTAATCCAGTCAAATTCTTTATAATTTAATACAACCAGAATTTTAAAAAATTAAAATACACAATTTAATTCAGTAAAGCATAAAATCATAAACTAATCTGAAGTAGCCAGCAGGTGCAGGATTTAAAACCATTTATATAATAGCAGTTGTTTTGCATTTTGTTATGAAAGAAAATTGTTAACTTAAGTCTCTTTTAATCTTGAATTTCTCTGTCCGTGTCATACAAGCCCTGTGATGGACCTTCGACCTGTCCAACGGTCCGATGACAGCTGTAGCACCATGACAGCTGGGAAAGGCCTCAACAACCCCCTTTGACCCTGAACAAGGTAATTTTTGTGGAAAACAACTGTCATGTTGTCAGATTGCTTTAACCTGCCCAAATATTAGCAGACTAATGACCTTCTATGACCAGATTAACTTTTCTTTTTCCCCAGATAACTGAATTTTAAAAAGAAATCACCAACATGAGTGCAATTTGTGTGGCTTTCTCTTAGGAAATCCAAGTTCACATATAGATATTTTCAATTCTTCTCTTCACCTTCCAGTCCAACAACCTCTAAACATACACCCACTGTTAGAAAGGAATGATTCAGCATTAAACTTAGTCACATCATCCAAAATACTTTTGTTTTTCTGCAGAGGTAGAAGGTTGGGGGATTTGAGGGTGATGAATTCAAATATTCCTATAATAAACTTTAAGACACAAGTGGAAAAATTTAGTAGACTATAATTCGAGAGATTCTAAAATGCGCTGACGTCTGGTTATTGGGAAAAATACCCACTTCATAGATAAAACCAAACAAGCCACACCAAAGATTTAAAACTTGCTCTGTTATTTATAACTGCCTTTAGGTAATGATGTTAATTTATGCAGGATGCAGCTGGGAAAACAGTCGCTGTGAAACTATTCAGCCAGATAATTACTGCTCTTATTGTTTTAGTTTATAAGTTGCTGCTGATGCTGCGTTAATGCAGAAGATTAATAGCTGTCATGGCTAAAGTTCCTGCACTCAGTGGATTTGTAGGAATGGGAAGCTCCTGTTGCAACAATGGGTTTTGCAGATTGTTTAGGTAAAGCCCCCCATGAACAGTGTCTTCCTGTGCACCTGTTAATTTGAGAAACAGAGATGTGGCAGTTAGCAAATGTCTTTATCCTTGGACAGAGCCAGGATAACTTTCTAAAACTTTGCCAATTCTTCTTTTCATTTCTTTGCAAAATCTTTTTAAAAAGTTTCTGTCCTGTGTTTTATGCTTTTTTTAGAGTGACCATTTTATTTACTTTGGATGAGCATAAAGACCATGTTTCATATAGACTTTTTAGATCTAGATACTGACTCGACTCCACTGTATTAGATTTTGCCCGTTCGCTGTAACGCAGAGGTGCCAGCTTTGTGCCTCACTGAACTCCAGATTGATTTACACTTTCTGCACTCCTCTCTGACTCCTTTTTCCAAAAGAAGCCGGATCCTCCAGTTTGAGTTTCTTCCCCAGATAACGCCATGATTCTTCCTGACAGCTGAAGCGTCAACCCCTTGGCACTGACGGTAAATTTATGATCAGGCTCAGGATGCACAGGATAGCCCTGGGGAGAGAATACACAGTCGTTGCACAGCAGGGACAAGACTCTATTAATCTCAAAGATGTGTTAAGATCGCCACAGGATGATAAAGGTCGATTTTGATCTCACATGAAACTTAATTTGAAACCATTCTCTATTTGTAATCCTCTTTATTCATCGTCACTCCTTATTCGTTGTCATCTTAATTGCATGCGAGTGTGTTTTTGTGTTTTAGTAGGAAACTGAATAAGAAGCTGTGCTAGCAGTTGTTTACAGCAACATAGAAGGTAATAGTTCATTTTGACAAGACACAGATTTAAAATCCTCTCTCAAGAGAACTCTCTAATGTCGCTTGGCAAGCTCATAACATAAAATGCTTCATAAAAATGTATGCACTTCTGAATAATTCAAACCTAAAACAAAATAATCCACTGCATTTACCATTTATGATGTAGTGTACATTCCAAAACGTTCAATACTTTTTGAGCAAGTGCAGAGGTTTTGAATGACTGTATATGTATGTAAAATGTGTGCACTATCAGTAATTGTGTAAAAATAAGACATTTTTTATGTGTAGATTTCTAATTATCCAAGGTAAAATGTCTCAATGAGGCTAAAACTCTTAACACACAACAGAAAACAACAAATAGAAAATAATTAACTTACTTCTAAGATGTTGTTAATTAACTGCATCATCTGCATTTAAATATCATGCAGTGTTGTGAGGTTTATTGGGGCAAACATTAACTGACATTAATTTCTCTACCAACGTTGCTTCAAAATCTCCTTGACGAAATCCACGTCCCACAACTGGCAGTGCAGGTCCCCCGAAATATGCGAACAATAAGACCTTGCTGGGTTGTTACTCTAACATTTGTCTCAAAACATGTCAAAATGTTTCTTAGGAAAATAGATTGAAAAGTACAAAGATATTTGCATAATTCATAATTGATAACTCCTGGAACGATAACCGCAAGTTACTCCAAAAAAAAAAAACTAAATTAGGTGTGACTGGGACTGCTCAGAGTCTCTCACATTAAAGTGCTGTTAACATTTGATTCATTCAGAAACTTCCTCCTGGGGAACCCATGTTTGAGGCTCTCAGTCCACTTAAACAGCCTCTTCTTTCAAAAGCTGTTGCCCGATCTTGTTTTATTTCAATGCACAGGGTCATGGAGCTGCACAGAAGCAGGGATCCCTCACATTCCTGCCTGTGAAGTTTCCAATTGTAGCCCTTTAAGGTTGCAACAAATATGCCACAGGCAATACATCACCTTCTCAGAGGCTTTTATGTTTTTCTCTGATCTAAAATGAATGAGGCAAGTTTCTATTTATAATGTCCTATGCACACATTTCGCAAAGCTGTTTTGACACTGCAGATTCCTGTCTATATTTACCAGGACGTTGTGTTGGAAATTCATTTCTTATCGGTTTAAAAGCACCACAGAAGAAATGCACTGACTTTTTTTTCCAAGAGAAAATATTTAGTGGCATAACTTAAGATTTCTAAGTTTGCCAAATATTCTTATACAATCCTGAAATGTACTGGGTGTCAGAATTTGTTAAAGTGCTTCTTAATAAGTAGTAGGAATGATGCCATGATTAATCCAGGATGTTAAGAATCTGTCTGACTAATTTTTAATCGTATAAAATAACAGTGCTGTTTTAGGCACTATAATAAATTATCTTAACTGTGCTTGAAACACAGTTACCTACATTTAAATAAATAGGAAAAATATGTCTTCACTGATTGAAATTGTATTTTTGTAGTTAAAGATCCATTGTGGAACCTTGGAAAACGTGTTTTACCGCAGCATCAAGTCAAAGACAACTCAACATAGAAAGTGTGAAAATCCTTGTGGGTTTTTTTGGTTTCCATTTGCTTTTTGATCATTTCCTTGTTGGTCTTTTATTTTCAAGAGATATTGCCACCTTTGGCAAGACACCTTTATTGTTAGAAAGGTGATGTAATATTAGTTTATTCCTTTGTGTTTAGTTTTTGGTTTGTTCTTGTGTTCTGTTCTGTGTTAGTTTAAATTCAGCTCCCTTTGTGATAATTAGTCTTCCGCCCTCCGTTTTCCTGCTTTCCTTCTGCCACATCTCCTCTGTAATTTCTCCATATTGTTCACTGTTAAAGAAATCTGTTTTTAGACACCGTCAATGTCTGCATTTTGGTCCTTCCCCTCCTACATCATGACAGAAGGTGAAAACCAATGGAAGTGGACTGTATCCATTTATATCTTTGCCTTTGACATCAGAGGTAATTCTTTCCATTTTCCCTCCATGTCAGCCAGCCCTTTGGTGTCCAAATATAACCTTAACAAAGATGTTGAAAGTCAGGCATGTTTGGCCAGTATCCTATGAATGAATTAATCATTGCAGCACTTTTCATAGACATAACATAACCATGAAAGTAAAAAAAATAAACATAAAGGACATAAAAAGATATGAAATCGCATGGAAAGTATCCATAAAGAATGAGTAATCTGTAATCTTTATAGCAAATGCCTGGTTAAAATATGCAAATGCAGCAGTTTTTAATTAATCCAATGTTTCATCTTTGGAGACAGGTTATTCCAGGCTTGGGCCCATAACCTTAAAGGCTGGAGTTCCCTTTGTACTCAGGTTTGTGTGGGGAATGACTAATAAGTTTGAGTTTGAGAAAGAGATCAGGAAAAAAAATAAAATACATAAAAGCTGAGCCTAATATCTATGCTTCAGCTAGACTGTTAGCTACTTTAAGTAATTATTCTTGAAACACTGATGAGTTTGGGTGTATGGATGTTTGGGTTTTTTATAGTTCTGTGAAAAAAAAAACAACTTCTGTGTATCAAATGATACAGTGAGGTTGAGAGGAACAGTTCTCAGCATGGGCAGCTATAACATTGTGCCTTTGATGGAGAAGTCTCAGCAGAGTGCTGTGGCTGAAAATCAGTTTGAAAAGAATGAAAGCAAATAAAAATTCAACTCAGCCTTCTGTTGGATTTTAATAAAACTTCACAAACGAACAGCGGCTTTACAAGTTTCTGAAAACTATGCTTTCTGTCCTTCTTATAAAAGGAAACTGGCCTTTAACATCCAGTCAATTACATTATTGCAAAAGAAGTGGAAATATTGTTAATTCATACAAAGAAAGATATGATTTATGCCATTTTTTAAACATGGCAACAACTTAGCTGCTCCTCTGAAGTACAATTGAAAAGTGAAACAGATTTCTTTTTAGACAATAACACCGTAATGCAGCCATTTTGTTCAGATGTATTTAGTTATAGCACCTGTCATGAAATTTGAGGTGACTCTTTAATAGCTTCTGAATGCCTCAACGTATTTATTCCCAACACAAAGTCAGTGTGCGGCCGAGACCCATTCAAAACTAATATGCTTGTTGCAGTGTGGCAGCCAGTGTTGGATAGAGTTTCACATTCTATATATAAGTCTGTTGACTGTGTCCCCGCTGCTCTATTTAAATGCCAGAGTTCCACTGTCAAAACGGAGAGAAGGACGCAACAATATGATGGACCTTTTTGAGACCAGCACTTATCTTTTCAGCGATTTGCGTTACTTGGAGGAAGCGGATCATGGGTCTTTACAACACATAGACATCGCAGGGGTCTCTCCTCTGTACTCCAACAGCAATGACAGCCCGCTGTCCCCAGGCCAGGACAATGTCCCGTCGGAGACAGGGGGGGAAAGCAGCGGAGAGGAGCATGTGCTTGCCCCTCCGGGTCTCCAGTCACACTGCGAGGGCCAGTGCCTCATGTGGGCCTGCAAAATCTGCAAGAGAAAGTCGGCACCGACGGACAGACGCAAGGCCGCCACGCTCCGGGAGAGGAGAAGGCTGAAGAAGATCAACGAAGCTTTTGACGCGCTAAAGAAGAAGACCGTGGCCAATCCCAACCAGAGACTACCCAAGGTGGAGATTTTACGCAGCGCCATAAGTTACATTGAAAGGCTACAGGACCTGTTGCAGACTCTGGATGAGCAGGAGAAAATTCAAAACGGAACTTCCTTGAACACCAAAGAGCTTAATGTAAGCTTTTACTGATTCACTCTCCTCAGAGGAAATTCCTCCTGGCGTCCAGTTGATGTTCTAAATCTGTTCCAATGTGCGCCTGGGGGAACGAAATGACTTTCAAATGACATCAAAGTCCATACTTGAACTTTAAATGGATTTTTGCCCGTTTTGTTACTGTGTATAGTTTATTTATATGAGCATTTAGGAATTCCAGATTTGTAGGATGAGTAAAATCTTCCTGTCTTGCTTCAGCAGCTTGCCAGCGATGAGTATCAATGGAAGAAGTCCTCTGAGACCTGGCGGACCTCTGCTGATCATTCCAACGCAGTAATGAACCAGAGAGAAGGTACATCTGTCAGCAATTTCTTGCAATTAGCAGCTAACAAACAGAGTATTGCCACAACTGGCAATGTGCAGATTCTCATTTCTTTCAGGCTTGGCAAAGCTAACCGCTGTGACCACCTGCAGGCCAAAAGACAAAAGCAGATTTTGTTCAGAAGTGTCGTAAGGCAGTTTGAGCTGATGCAAACCCAATAATCAATAGTTTTCATACTTTCATCATTGAGCAGATGATGCTTCTTCACTTTTTGCAAGTGACACAAATTGTTTAGCGAAGCTGCATCATTGTTGCCTTTGCCATGAAGTGAATTTTTCTAGCTGAAAATATTGTCTGTCAGTGGAATTTGCAGGAGATATTGATCTGGACATTTAGACTTTCTTGTTTTCTTTACATTGATTTATATTCTTTCATGGCCACGAAAAAAATAAAACACTTAAATCTGACATGTTCCTCCAGAAAGTTAGTTCTCCTCCTTCATGCTTCACACTTATTATCGATGCTGGTTCCTCTCACGAACCCATCGGCATTAATTATGATATTAAAGTCGGAAATGTCTTTGTTTTTAAATAGTGTTTAGTGGACCGAATCCTCCTTAGATTGGGATCACATTTGTGGACCTGCACCTCATGTTTTGTTTTGGTGCCAAGGTTTTTTGTCTAAGTTACATCTTACAAGAGCAGATGAGGATGAGGGTACAAGTGACACATTTTAAACTTCGCCATGTCTAACGTGCTATATTTTTAAGTTTTGAGGACAATGAACCACGTTCCACTGTTATAGCGTGGGCTCACACTGGTAGGATGTTTATGACTTTAAGTTGTTCAACATCTCAGATATTTGGTAAACCAATCTCGCTCTTGGTCATCCTCTGGTATGTTCATTTCTCTCTTTTTCTTATAACATACCTGAGATTTTTCACTTTGCTGTAGATAGACACAGATTTGGGATAATGTATTCACAGAAATCCCAATGCTTATGGGCCGAAAGGAAAAAGAGCTATGTCCTGCTCTGCTCTACTTATATAAATTAATATACATTTCATTAAACACTGTCTGCATCAAAATGTGTATTATGGGACTCATTTTCAATGTCTTTGGTCTAAATTTGGACAGAACATGTCAGCTAAAAGCTACTTTCACTGTAGTTTTTCTTGTCTAAATAATTCTATCAATAGAGGTTATGCATCCAGGACAATTACACAAATAGACGCACAATGTGCAGTGCTCCCAGTGTTGATCATGGTAAAGACAGAAGCAAAGAGTACATATAAATCAATTGTTCAACCATTGTGCAAATTAATTAGAAGTTAATGGTCCATGTTGAAGCGGTATTTGTGCACACTGATTGATCGATTTCATTTAGTCTTTTGACAGCAAATGTCAACTTTTTGTACATCATACAAGCATATTACCCTGGCTTCCTATTTCTTCTGATTAAAAACATAAGTAACACACTTTTCTTTGCTTCCAGTGACCAGTGAGTCTTCTGCGTCTTCCAGCCTCCTGCGTCTGTCCTCAATTGTGGACAGCATCACAAATGATGAGAAACTCAACTTTTCCGCTGAATCCTCAGAAAACTGAAACAGTCTGAAGAGTTTTTTCTTGTTTTATTTAAAATTTCCAATGTTTTGCTTCTAATTTGTCTGGTTGTGATGCATCATTTTGGCTTTTTCTCACTTGAAACAGGAGGTCAAAAATTTGTACATATTTTATATTGACATGATTTATGAATGTATTTATTTTGCTTTCAAAGCTTAACAGATTGTTGAAACTTTGCATTTTATTTGAAAATTTGTACACATAGCTGACCAACAATAAATCACTTACTCTGTTGTGCATTGTTTGTACAGTTTTTCAGATTTCAACTGCATGCTGACGGCTGCCCCGTTGATGTTTTGTCTTTCAAAAATTGATCAGATTTTTGAAAAACAAAGACATTCTTTGTTCATTTTACAATTTGCATCATGCCAGTATTTGTCACTTAGTTGCTTATAAGGAAAAGCAAACACAAGTAGTAAAAAAACTCAGCACTCACACCAGCGTTCATGGCTATTAGAAGTCCATAAAAACTGCCGAAACCGCTGTGGAGCGGTTCGCTGCCAGAGAGCTTGTCTTTGTTCACCAGCAGGCCTGATCCCACTGCAGTAATCTGAGTCTCCTCCAAACACTGCGTGCCTCCACGCTCCTCCCCTATCACATGTTGGGAACACGGAAACTTGGGCTCCAAGCACGAGTGCAAACCCCAGTGGGTTAATACAGTTATTTTAGCCGTTTGGTCTTAATTCATCATCGCTTGAGTCTTCGTCACATGACAAAGCGCTTACATGAAATGCGTGGCTCAATGCCAGTGGCTTGGAAATCCAATCGGTCCTGTTTGTCATGTATTTACGTGACAGAGAAAGGGACGGGGTTTGATGCTTGATGTCGTGTTGCACGATGGCTCGCTCTGATCTCTGCAGACGACTCACCGTGCTCGTTGACCTTTGGGACTCAGGCAGATAAAGCCTCATGCAGAATGTCACAGCTGCTCACCAGGTTTAAGGACAGAAGACCAAGCAATAGCATCGACTCGGTAAAGAAAATAGCTAGGTAGAACATGAAGAAATGTTACTCCGGGTTTCAGCTTACAGGAAGTTTCTTCAAACAATGCTTACATTTGAAGGTTATTTCCTCTGTAGAGATCTGTGTATGCTGAGTAACTGCTTGAGGATGTTACAGACTCTCACCAAGACTTTTTAGAGAGTCATTTGGAACAGTTAATGTGAAATTTTGATTATTTTTTTTCCACTTGTAAAAAGTGACTTTAACTCAACGAATTACACGAGCTGCAGAAGAAGCAGCAACTGAGCTGCTTCTTCTGCAGCTCAGTTGGCTGCAGAAGAAGCAGCAGGGATGCCACCCAATCCCAAATAGTTGGAGCTCAACAACCAACTACTATTCATAAAAATACCAGCAGAAAGATGTAAAAAGCTGCACATATCCACTTTACTAATGCTTATAATAATTTCTTATAGAACAATAAAAAGGTATAAATAGATTTTATTTTTAATAAAATGTATATAAAAATATTATTGGCATTTTTTTATCAAAAACAACGTGTTTGATTGAATATCTGAACGACACAATAATATTTATTTAGCGTATTTGTACCCAAATCTGACAGGGATGTGAACAAATTTAGGCTTAAATTTCTCTTTCGTTTAATTTCCACCTAAAATGAACAGATTGTCAGCCTGAGCTGCGCCGCTTCGGGTAATTGTACCGCTGACAGCTCGTAAGGATACAATGCGGATATTTCTCACAATGTGCCAAAACGTTTGGCCAGCCCTGTTCTCTGGGAACCGCTCACACCTAAGAAAACACGCAGGACTATCAGCCCCTGAACTGCAGAGTTTGTCCGAGGGGCCACAGCTGAAGAAGACATCGGCCCTGCCGCAGCTTGTTTAGATGCTCAGAGGATCAAAGGCGGCTTTAGAGGCCGAGAACGACATCGTCAATGAGAAAACCTGCCTAATTGAGCCCCGGAGGTTGATTGGCGCAGCACATGGCGCAGTTTTTGGATGCGGACAGGGAGATTATACTGGCGCGCTGTGATGTGATCTCCGTCCCAGACTGGTCTCTTGGGAACTTTCTGGGGTTGCTTTTCTGTTGTTCTCAAGGGTCAAAGGCAGAGTTAAGTGAGGGGCAGGGGGTGTTGTTTTAGTCCCACCTCCTCCACGTCTGATAACCCTATTTATCGTTATCGCTGCATATTTTTTCAGAATGAGTACAAAAACATTTTTTTTTAAATTAATTAAAATGTGTATTAATCTGCTGTTATATTTAAATATTATTTTTCTGCATATTTATGAATTAAGGAGCTTAATGCCTGTTGAAAAACAGAGTGAAATATCAAAAGATTCTCTCTCAGGATTATTTTTCACTCAGTATGAAGCAAAAGAAATGGAAAAAAAGAAAACTGACAAAATAACATTTTGAGTGGCAACACCATTTGTTTGGCAGTGAGCAGAGAGAAGTGTGCTGCCAAACCCTGCAAATCTGAACGCTTCTCATGGCAAGATGTTGAAGGAAAGTTCGGGCAACTCAGAGCGCTCAGCTTCCAGGTTTGATCCCCCACCTCATCCCCCTGTTATAGCATCCCACCTTTCATCAGCTCTGACTTTTAAAACACTGCCTTCACAGACTAATGACAATTATATGGTGTCATCAGCAACACACAAATCCCAGCGAGGTCAGACAGGAGAAAGGCCAGCCATGGTTTCCTGTGCTTTGTCTAAGTGCAGATATGAAAAGGAATTAGACAGTAAGGTGTCTAATTCCTAAATAAATTCACTTTTTTACACACCTTTTTATTTACTCTGTTATGTAAATTGCAGTATGTTTGACAATGACCACATTAAGTTAAGCAGAATCTTTCAACAAATAAAATAAAAAGTACAGAATCCAAGTGCAAACCTTGAATTGAGATGCCAAGATTTCCAACCAAAAACAGCTCTGCGTTTAAAGCCTGTTAAGCTGTTGGTCGTCCACTTGAATAAAAACGATTGCACCGTCATGGCCATCTGTTCGGTGCTGTAATGTGGTGCTTAACCTGCGTCATTACCTTTTAACGGTTAAAATTTGGTCCACAGAGCTGAGGTACACAGCGGTGTCATTAGTTTTAATGAGCTTTGGCAAACAGGGGTCAGCCTGGGTCTCTTGCAGCACCTTAAATGATGAGATTTGGCATTTAGACGGTTTGCCACTGTTTTGTGAATTAGCTGGGGCTTGAAATGTTACACCTTCCCTTGCAGCTGGGCTGCATCTGCAACGCTGTGGTCTCCACGGTAACGACTGGCCAGCATACTGCTGGAAGAGGTCGCCCTGCTTTGCTGCACACTTTGGCCGAACAGATCGAGCCCTCGGTTGTTTTGTTAGCAAAGTGTAGCTGTAAGGTACAACATGGGGCTACTTACAGATTAGCTAAATCAAATGAAGCCAAAAGACTCTTGAGAAAAAAAGCAGATGGAGTTTGAAACACCTTGGAAAGCTGCATGCCCAGCGTTCATCGTGAAAATGGGGATGAGTGGGAAACACCAGTAGGTGCAGATGTGGGAAACTCTGCAGGGTACTGGGGGGTGAGGTGGTGGTAGGGATGAGGCAGGGAGGGAACTGAACAAACTCCAGCCTGCCTTCTGGCTGGGCCAATGGGCCATGGTAATTAGATCTGACCAATGTAGGCCCTGGGCTTTAGCCTAGGGGCATATAAGGGGGGTCTGGGGCAACAGACCCCTCATATCACTCAGAGGTCTCCTCTCTTTCACCCAGCAACTTTATCCTCCTTCGTTCTATCCTGACGCCTTTTCTCTACCAAGCCATGGACGTCTTCTCCCCGTCCCAGCTCTACTACGACAGAGCTTGTGCTTCCTCTCCAGACAGCCTGGAGTTTGGCACCAGCATGGAGCTCACAGGCTCTGAGGAGGACGAGCACGTCCGCGTGCCCGGTGCCCCTCACCAGCCCGGACATTGCCTCCAGTGGGCCTGCAAGGCCTGCAAACGCAAATCCAGCTTTGTGGACCGCCGGCGGGCCGCCACCATGCGGGAGCGCCGACGGCTGAAGAAAGTGAACCATGCTTTTGAGGCTTTGAGGCGCTGCACCTCGGCCAACCCGAGCCAGCGCCTGCCCAAGGTGGAGATCCTGCGCAACGCCATCCAGTACATTGAGAGCCTGCAGGAACTGCTGCGGGAGCAGGTGGAGAGCTTTTACAGCCTACCTGGAGAGAGCAGCTCCGAGCCAGGCAGCCCACTGTCCAGCTGCTCTGACAGCATGGTAAGACCACTTGCCAGTATGTTTATTGGGTTTACTTGTGGCTATAAAACCAATTCAGTTAAGAACAAGCAGTGCATGATAATTATGGTGCTGCAGCAGATTTGCAAGATTTCATCATCCAGATTGCTTAGAAACCTACCACCTGAATTTCTAGGAGTTTTCTTTTTTCAGGTTGTAGTGTTATAATGCAACACCTATTCTACAGCCTTTGCTCTGACTTCTTTGAGTTTCCATTATCCATTCTTTTCAATTCTTTTAACACTTAGTCTGACCATGTATCAGATTATTAAAAATAACCCAGTGGACTAATGGCTTTCCCACCACCAAACACTTTATGGCCCCAATAAACCCAACTAAATCCACCTTACTTTAGTCTGGCAGCAGAACCCGGGCGCTTTCCCCCGCATTCCATCCTGACTGCATGTATCTGCACCACTGCCAGGATTTTCTGCAGATTTACTCGGAGAAAGTGTCATCTTGCACAAACCGGTGTTGCTTCCACTGATGCAATCGATTCGCCACGCTCCAGGCTGGGCAAGGGAGGGGGAGTGCGCCCGGGCCACTTTGACTTCAAGGTGGACATGAAATAAAGAAGCCCCAATAATGCTGGAGTTTAGGATTTATTAGCCCGTCCAGAATATGATAAAGGACACTGGCTGTTTTTGTACTTTCTTGGCCTGGTCCTGCTCAGGATTCCTGTATGCAACCATACATGATGTCAGCTTGTTTTGAGAGATATTTGTTGGGTCAATTTGATTTCTTGTGTTCTCACAGGCGGGAAGCAACAGTCCAGTGTGGCAACACCTGAATGCAAACTACCGTAATGGCTTTTCATTTGCAAAGAATGGTAAGACCGTATAATTAATTGTTCAACTAATTAAAACAGAGGACATTGTTTATTTAAATGTAGCATAGGAATGATTTTTACTTTATTATAAAGGGTAGCTGTTTCTCTTGAAACCTGCTAAAATGACCTCTTAGTTAAGGCGTAAGTGAGCAACGTTTGTGTCGTTTTTTTTGTCTTTTTCAGACGGTATGGATGACAAAGCCCTCGGCGCCTCCAGTTTGGAGTGTCTGTCCAGCATCGTGGACCGCCTGTCTTCAGCAGAGTCCGGCTGTGGACCGGCCTCTCTGAGGGACCTGCCCACCTTCTCGCCCGGCAGCTCTGAGTCCCAGCCCTGCACGCCAGAGAGCCCGGGCTCCAGGCCCGTCTACCACGTCCTGTGAAGGGAAACCCACGCTTCAATGTGGATAGATTGCCGCGGGGGCACGACAGTTTCTTCAGACGCCAGCTGCTCTTGTGACAAAGTGATAGTAAGAAGTTTTTTGTGCAAAGCGGATAAGGACAGCAAAGTCTGAGGAGCCGTGGCAAATATCTTTCATTTTTTACATGAGATTTTGTAAATATGTAATATAACGCCAATTTATTCTACATGAGCTATAATACCCAATGTGACATATTTAATGTAATGATGCATTATTCAGTTTTAAAATATTTAAAATGTTATGTTTTTTTCAGTCCATGTTGTTGTGTTTATTAAACTTTATGTTTAAACGTTCTGAGGGCTTTAAGTTTTCTATGGCTTATGTATTATTCACGTTCAGCAGAGTTTTCAGAAAGGCAGAAGCACATTTATAGTTTTCATCTTTATATTTGTGTGATTATTACTCCCCATTTAGTCTGTTTGCAAATGTGTTTTCCAGTTTTCATTAAAGAAAATCTAAAATGCTCAATTAGAATAACAGATTCCTTTGAGTTCCAATGAATTTTGGTGCTGTGGCAAAATTGACAGAGTTAAACACAGAGTTTGTCCGTGATAGTCTCGCCTCTCTGCAGCTAACAAGGCTTCAGGATCACATTTGAGGTCAGCTGACATCATTTGTTATTTTGTGCTGCTGTGATCACTCATGTGGCCTTTTGTTCGTGGATTATCTTAAAATCTATGTACTCATTCCAGAAAAATAAGAAAAATGCCCCTTGCAATGTAATCAAGGAAACAAATGGAAGTATCTCACTAGTTTTAAGGTGCTGGTGTGGTTTTCTACACTCTGTGTACCTGTTTGCTCACTCTAACCAAATGTGAGCCATCATTAGCGCCCCTCATTATACCACCAGCACTAGTGTGGAGAACAGATGGCCTCTGATGGTACTTATCGGGTGACTTAGGGAGGGGGTGGTCAGGTCTTATTGGGCTGCAAGTAAGCTGTGTGTGTGTGTGTGTGTGTGTGTGTGTGTGTGTGTGTGTGTGTGTGTGTGTGTGTGTGTGTGTGTGTGTGCGTGTGCGTGTGTGTGTGTGTGTGTTTTTAATGCACCACTGGTAAATTTAAAAATAAAACTTTTGGTTCCCTAAATGTGCTTTTTGCTACTTTTCATTTTCTGATCTGATATTAAAAAACAAGCAGACTAGAGATTTAAGTTACTTGAAGAAATGAAAGAATTAATATATAATCTGATATATAATAGTAAGTCTGACTTGACTACATTGATCATAATACTAACAACAATAATGATCAAGTAATGAATTTACAACTTTCTTGATGCTTATTTCCATCACTTGTAAAAATGTATAAAATAATAGTAAAGTAAAACCTACATTTAATGGCAGAAGTATAATCTAAAAAGGAATTAATATAACTTTCATTTAACATTCTTTTTTCTGCAAAATGTATCTTATTTATATATCATCTGCCTTAGTGTTTTGTTGTTATTCAAAAAAATGGTGGATGACAACATTTTGAAAGATGGTTAAGAGAAAGGCATATTTATAACCCATGAATTATTTATAATTCATGGGTTATGAATTAAATCCTCCTTTGCACACGAATCAATTCAAAATTAAAAGTGCTTTAGTAAGGAATTGTTGTGCCTTAAAATAAAAAAATTAAAAAAAAGTAAGTAGTGGATATTTCCTCCATTGAATAAATGTACATACACTTAAGAGTGATTTTTTTTTTTTATGTTTTAAACTGCAGATTTTGATTTTGAATTTTACTTGTTTACCAGAGTCCCAATGTACAACGGTAGTGCACATGCATTAAACTCCAGTCCTACTGAGCCGGTGTCCTGCAACCTCTCTGCTTCAGCACACCTGACTCCAATATTAGCTCATTAGCAGGGCTTTGTGGAGCCTGACTGCATGCTACTGAGGAAGTTTGGCCATTTAAGTCAAATGTGTAGGACAAGGGACACAGCCAGAGTTGCAGGTCACTGCCTTGAGGAACGCAGTTTTAAATCACTGATTAAAATGTCTCTCTGCGTCAAAACACATGTATTACTTAATTAGGTAATTTGCAGGATTCTGCAAAACGTGAGTGCATAAGGAAGTAACTCAGTCATATCATTCAGGTTGGTTGAAGCAAAAAGCAAGATGGATGACATACAGTTAAGTTCATACTCGTTTCTACTATTTTTTAATTATCTTTTGGAATGAGCTCCAAGTCTGTGAGGTTAGCATGCTTCCTCGGCACGACTCTCATCCTTAGTTCTGCCCACAGATCCTCTATTAAATTTAAATCAGAGCTTTGACTGGGCCACCAAAAACGTTAACATTACTTTCAGTCAGAAGAAATGTATTATATAAAATCAAAATCTGCCAGACGTGTGAACTATTTTAGATTTAACTGATTCTGATTCAGGTAGAAATGTCTCAGAGTGTCTGGAGGCAGTTTGTATTTTACGTTTCTTTGGATTTTATTGTATTGCTCCCATAGTTATTCAACCAGGAATAAGGGAAATAAGAGCCAAGGGAGGCAGCCAAGGCTAACTAACAGCCTTATGACAGGAAGAACCTACAATCAAAACTTCTTCAAAAAAATGAAATGAGAAAAAGTTGTTTAACCCAGATCTTAGTTTTTTATGAAAGTGAAAAGTGCAGGACAAATATCAGGTAAGAAAGCAGGGAATATAGATATATTTTATCCAGATGAGGGAACAGAAACAAATTCACTCCGTCACTTTTCTTTGTCTTAACTTTGAATTCTCATGCTTCTCAGGGGAGATTGGTGCAAAACAATGGATCATGTATCTCTGCATGTCTGCAGCTCTCTTCCTCGTTTTTAGCAACTGGCAATACATCATCTGCTGCATTTGACTGCATTATGTTTTAATTTGGATTGAAAGGACTGTTGGATCTGGATCTGTCTTCATGGGCTGGTTTGATTTGTTTATGCAGTTTATTTCTAATGACATAAATCAGAGCTGAGTTCATTTACACTGACAGAATGGGCTCGTTAACAGCATATCTGCTGATGAAATCGTCCAAATAAAAATACTTGATAATTTAATACAGAGTATTTTAAAATTGCACTCGACATGTTCAGAAAGCTTCTGTTTTATATTTTGGCGATTACAACTGTCAGTTTGATTTTACAGAATTCTTTCATCTATGAAACCAGAACCGGAGTTGTATTTAAGCTCTGCAAATCCACTTCTGCCTCTGAGCCAGACAGGCTTTTATTCCTCTATTATCAAATGCAGATTGCTGTTCTCTATTTGCACCAAGATACTCGGAGAGTAGCAGCGCCTGAAGGCGAACACAATCAGTGCAACGGGCTCCCTCGCTGCTGACGTGTTGCTATGAAACATTCCAACAGGGGCCTGTATTACAATACCCTCCACACATGTATGCAGCCCCACAGAGTCAGCTCCAGTGCAGCAGAGTTGCTAGAAATGAAAACTTTGATATGACAAAGAGAAACTTTTGTCACTTCTCAGTCATTGCTGATTGATATGAGAGTGGAAAAACAGCAAGGAGTGAAAGCTGTCATCACTGTAGTTCTCGGTCACACCACAAGGGTGAGGTGTTTCATGTACGTCACACATCAACGTGACGTACGTGAGTTTAATCTGTCCTGAGGCGGATTGAGAAAGGAGCTGCAAAGCCTGACCAGAAGACAGCAACTTTAAAACCAGGTGCTTACATTAAGAATTTAATCAAACTTCCTCTCTTAGACAGGATTATCAAATCCGGACGGAAGAGACAACAAAGCAGCACACTGTCCACGAGAACATATATTTATTTATACAAATATAGTATGTATAACAATTGCATATCAACAGTTTGTATTTTTTTGTGTGTGTCATCTTTACGATACAGGACTATCATCCTTCAAAGTGTAAATCAATTATGAAAAAGTACCTGTGTTTTAAAGATACAAAAATGATATTTCACTTCTTTTTCGTATTTTTGGAGAGTGATTCAGGGACAAATACGTTTGAGTCCAACATAGAATATCACCATAGGTACCGCATTGTTTTTGGGGAATGCTCTGAATTATATGTGTTATTCAAAATGGTGTCTAATCTGCGATATTTTATAGTTCTGGTCAGAAGCTTGCTTACAGTCACCATGTGCTTTAATGTCATCATTTTTGGCTGTTTTCTTTTTCAGGGTTGATTGATCAAAAAAGATGCAACTTCAGGCAAATTTAAACACATGAATTGAGTTGAAAAGAGTTGATGTTTTGAGTGGGTCACTCAAAGTGTGATGTTAGCCTCCTATATTCGATCATATCAAATTTTGATATGATCTTTGTCCAATAGAAGCACATTGTTCATAAACTCAAAGATCCTGGAACACCAGTGTCACTACACACAGAGAAACAAGTTTAAAAATGTAAGTGTCTCAACCACAAAAGATGCTACTGTTTTATAATTCTGGTTAAATGAATCATTAAAAGCTCAAATTTAACCAGATTCTCGCCAGTGGTGAGTGTATGTAAACTTCTGACCATAACACACACACAAAAAGTCATTCTTATGGCCTTTTAACTTTTTTTACATGACCTAGATTCTTTTATCATTCAAAATATGTTCAGAAAGTGATGTTTTTAAAAGTCTGGGATTAATTTTGGAATAAAATGTAGGACAGAAAATCCAGAGCCAAACTCACATAGCCAGGGAATCAAAGAAAGGAGTGTCAACAACAGAAAAAAGACAAAATATAAAACTTTAAAACGGAAAAGACAAAAGTCTGACAAAGAAAGGGAGCAGTTGGCAGCAAAGAAGGGAACAGAAGTAAAGATGGGCCTAATGGGAAGGTTATCACTGTCATGTTGTAGATCCGATACGTTACTGTTGAAAAAAAAACAATCATTTTTAATAGGCAGTAAATTAAATCCCAAGCCTTCCATTCATGATTGTTAAAAAGGGAAAAACACAGATTTATTCTCTATTCAACAAGACATTTTTAAATAATCTGTATGTTTAAGAAAGAATATATATGAAATGATAAAACTTTAAATCTAGTCTAATATACAATATTCTGAAAAATAAACATAATTCTAGCATACTCTATGCACTTGGATGACATTCTGTTAGTCTGTCGGGAACAGAAATTTGATATATCTCTTTTATATATTTTCTAGATAAATTTCAGGGGAGATTATTGATTTGAAGGTTGTTTTTCTTATAAATATCGCACAGTAATTTTACATTTCTCTTCAAACGGTGCAGTGGATTTGAATTCGGAAGCTGCCTTACAGTAAATGCAACTCTGTTTGCTTTACTGCGATCTCAATCACTCATTAACTCTGCGCGCGTATTTAGTCACGAACTGAACCAAACAATGTGTTTTATTGCTAAAACTACAAGATATAAAATCTGTTCTTGCTACAGTATAGAAGGTAAAAAACAGTTTATCGAAAAACGGAACGAGAAATCATTCATGTGGGACACAAGCACCAGAATTGAGGATTTGATCGAAACACCACGGTACAAATGAGATCTATGGCAAAAATGGCTGAAGCTCTACTGCATATTAGATGGAGCGGTTAAAAATGAGCAACTGGGGAAAAAAAAAAAGCAACAAATGCAAAAAAGAAGGGGAGATTTAAAAATCCACAATTGGGGAACAGAAAACTATAAAAGCGAGTACAAAGTTAAACCGGACAACTTTCAGCATGTTCGTCAAAGCACCAGTTTGACACCAAATTCTCTCTTTGCTCAGTAATCGGTGGTTCACTGGAAGGGAGAAAGAGGAAGTCAAGAGAGCGTTTTTGCTGATTTCCTCCACTACAAAGAGATTCCTTTGGGATCCTAAGCGCATGTAGGCGATCTATGAGATCCGCCCTGCAGGGCTTTTACTTCTTCTTCTTCTGGAACAACCTGTGGGTCACAAAGCAGACGGAAAAAAGACAAGCTGAGAGCCAAGACTTCACATTCACCCAGAGTCCTCTCTAACCTTTCCCCTCCAGAGCATGCAAAACTATGCTGCACTCAGGTGGCATCAGCTTGGCCGCTGGAGCAAAATTCTGTGGTCGATAAAACAAGATCTCTTTTCAGATAACTGCAACTCCTCAGCAAAGGCATGTTACAAGCTCCCAGATACCTTCCAACACAGGCAATGTGCCAAGTTTAAGCCAACTGATGTTCAGGGATTACAGAAAGGCCACAGAGAACCTGGATGCTTGCCTGTCGCCAACTTGTCAGACAAACACTTGAAAAGTTGGAGATGTGTTTCCTATGAGAAACTGACATTTGAAGCTCCATCCAACAAGAATCTGGTGGATACAAAATGTCCCCAAATGGGCATAAATAATGTAATACAGACAAAACAAAAAACTGTTTTGTGAGAAGAGTCCAATCAAAACAAGATTTTACCATTCGACTTGAATTTAACGCGCCATTTCAACCAAAGGTTTGTAATGCGCTTCCTAACCATTTTTTTATTTGTAAGTATTGATTTTATTTTTTAGCCATTTAGCCAAGACTCTGTAGAACCATTTGTCTCTGCTAATGACATCTTCAATACATTTTTGATTCCAGGCTTAGTTCATGGACTGAACAGACAGAAACAGTTACCAGTATACACTTTGAACTGTCGATTTTATTTTTGAACCATTTTTTAATGGTTCAAAAATAAATTTTTTAATTGTAAAGTGTTGATTTTATTTTTGAACTAATTTTTATTTTAAAGTGCTGATTTTATTTTTGAACCATTTTTTAATTGTAAAGTGTTGGTTTTATTTTTTAACTGTAAAGTGTTGGTTTTATTTTTGAACCCTTATTTATTGTGAAGTGTTGATTTTAATTTTCAACCCTTGTTTATATTGAAGAGTAGATTTTATTTTTGAACCCTTGTTTATATTGAAGTGTTGATTTTATTTTTGAACCCTTGTTTATATTGAAATGTTGATTGTCTGAAAGACCTTAGACATGAATTGACCCATATGGGGATTGAACCGCTGACCTCAGCATTACCAGCACGGTGCTCTATCCTGCTGAGCTAACCTACCTTGGAAATTGTTGAGTTTCCATGGATTTAAGAAGAGCTTACATGATCTTACCACAATGAAGATTTACTGAAAGTGCTTATATTTTAATGTTTTTCAAAACAACATACATAATATTTTATTTTCCAGAGATTTTGTATTTTGAAGTGCTGATTGTATTTTTGAACTATTTTTAATTTTTAAGTGTTGATATTATTTTTGAACCATTCTTAATGTTTAAGTGTTGATTGTATTTCAGAGATATTTTTTTATTTGTAAGTATTGATTTTATTTTTTAGCCATATAACCAAGTCTCTGCAGAACCATCTGTCTCTGCTAATGACATCTTCAAGACAATTTTTTGATCCCAGGCTTAGTTTATGGACTGTAATGTGAAATTAGGCACAAGTTTAAGTTTGACAGTTTGTTCACCAAGTTACTGTTCTCTCTGAGACGATCTGTGGTATAAGTACTTGACATTGTTCCATGCCAATCGTTGACATTAGTCTTTAACAAAATTTGGATCATCTACCAGGAACAATGCAAAGAGTGTGAGTTCCTGTAGTGTAGTGGTTATCACGTTTGCTTTGCATGCAATAGGTCTCTGGTTCGAAACCAGACAGAAACAGATTTTGCAAGGCTTCTGTGGTGTCATGGTCTGTACTCTGATTCCAGGCATCTGAGTACAAGCCTTAGTTAAAACTTTCATGCGTTGGATCTCACATCATCAACTTTGGAACCTCAAACTGAAACAAAGCAAAGAAGTTCAGTTCCTGTAGTGTAGTGGTTAACACGTTTGCTTTACATGCAATAGGTCTCTTGTTCGAAACCAGACAGAAACAGATTTTGCAAAGGTCAACAAGGGTTCTGTGGTGTCATGGTCTGTACTCTGATTCCAGGCATCTGAGTACAAGCCTTAGTTAAAATTTTCATGCGTTGGATCTTACATCATCAACTTTGGAACCTCAAACTGAAACAAAGCAATGAAGTTCAGTTCCTGTAGTGTAGTGGTTATCATATTTGCTTTACACGCAATAGGTCTCTGGTTCGAAACCAGACAGTAATGGCTTTTGTAGGTTATGCATCTCTTGAGGTGCATTGAGACAATAAGAGCCTTCCTCTTTCGTGATGGTTCATTTGCCAATCGACTTCAATGTAGGCTTCTTTGAAATCAAAGCTACTTTACTTCCATTACCATTTGGCAGTTCTATGGCGTAATGCTCAAGGCCCGCGGGCCACATGTGGCCCCCCAGCATTTACCGATGATTGACTTAAAACAGGTTTTGAGCACGAATTGACTACAAACTACATCTCCCATAATGCATTCCGATTGTTATCAGCCAACATTACGGCTTCTCGCCACTAGAGAGCAGCAGAGTCACCTCAAGCTGCTTATTGATTTTCCCAGCGAATAAAACTGAGACATCGACAAGCTAACATGAAAACGTCCAAGAAAAGAAACATCGATTTGCAAGTAAGATTGTGAATGAAGATGTGTGTGAGTTGGTGACAGGGCGGCAGGTCCCGCTAGATGTTATCTTGACCGACAACATAAAAAAAAATCGGTCATGTACTATTTTTATCCGTGAAATTACATTCATATTAACATCGGCTATTTGCATTTTATGCGGTTTAGTTAATATTCACCATGAATCCAGATCCCATCACAAATTAAGCAGATAAATGGATCTACATTTTTCTCGTAGTGACAAAAACCACTGACTGAGGCCCCAATAACTTTTAATAAATTAAATTAAGCGACTTCACTTAAATTAGCATCACTTCACCCGCTGGGGTCTGAACAACTTCCTCCTGGTTCCCATCTGCAGAAAAATCTGCGCTAACTCATCAGTCAGTTGGATCTGTCTGATCCAAACAGATCAACTGAACTCTGACTGTTTTATTTATTTAATTATTTTTATTTTTTGTTGCGTGGTTTCGCTTCTCCGAAACGGACAGATGTTACGTCTGCAGCTCCTCCAGAGCGCCGCTCTCCTGGGTAACGTGCACCAAGAAAGCTCCATTTGTTAAATCCGCTTCTGGCTCCTCAGATGGATTAACACAACGTTGCATTCTCTTTAGTTTTCTCTGGTCTGTAATGGAAACTTGAATTTAACGCTCCATTTCAACCAAAGGTTTGTAATGCGCTTCCTAACCAGACGCTCCAAAGCGTCCGGTCCATAACTCTTCAACACGCTGTCAGCTCCCGGTCAGAAAGACGCATTTAGTTCAGAGACCATGAGATGATATTCAGAAAGGATTTGTTAAATTAATTGATTTCAGTTGCCTCTGAACTAAATGTTTGCTTAAAGTCTATAATGTCTGCCCATGTGACTTGTTTTTATTATTTGTTTGCTTACCTTTAAACACTGATTTAAATATGGTCATTTTTAAACTGAGCAGTAATTTTACATCCATGGAAACTCAAATGTAATATTTAAAACTTCAATAAATAAAATCAGTTATTTAATAATATGAGGTGTTTAATTTATTTTTAACATTGTATTTTTATACATTTATGCTAATGGTGCCCAAATCTAGTTTTCCAGACCATCTGCAGCTTTAGATGCATTCCTTCTCTAACTCACCTGGACCATTGACTCATTATAAACCTCTACAGAACTGAATGAGGGAAGTCAACCTTTTGTCTGGGGGTGTTTTAGCAGGGATGCACTCCTGATTCGTATCGTCAATGTGGCCCGTTGAGGGGGGCCAATATGCTGAAGTGGCCCTCGGTGAAATTGATTTTGACACCCCTGCTCTAGCTGATGTGTCAAATCAGAGATACATTTAGAAAAAATACCAGAGCTCTGTCTGCTTCAAGTTTTAGCCCCTGTGGTATCAAGATTTTCCTGAAAAATCTCAGGTTAGGACTAATATTTTTTGTTACAGAGGAAATTTTTAAAAGACTAATGGTCACTACATCTATGAAAATTAATTTTCACACTTGGGGAACAAAAACACTGACATACTTTAATGTATTTAGGCAAATTCAATCAATTCTGTGATCAGTATTGGGTTATAACATAAAAGTTCAAATAGTTTTTTGGCCCTACTTTGTAGCCCTACTTCAGACTGTTGGTACTCTAAGACCTTTGGCGTAAACCCACGCATGCTGCTGGATCCCCCCACCCCTCACCCTTAAAGCAATGAAGCGCCTCACCTACGACATGTGATTCTGCTGAGCAGCCAGATTCTGCTGCTGCTGCTGCTGCATCAGGAGCTGCTGCTGCTGACGCCGCCGGGCCGTGCGGAGCTTCTCGAAGCGCGCCTCCATCTCCTCCAGCACTTTGGGCGTGTAGCGCACCACCAGCTTCACGCTGTCTTTGGCCGCTTTCAGCAGCTCCACCGCTTTCTCGTGATGCTCTCCTTCTACGCTCTGCAGGGAGAAACGGGGGGATCGGAACAGGTGTCTGTTTCGATATGTTTTTAAAAACACCTCCTCTCACGTTAACGGCTTCAGATTATGAGAGAATGAGCAGGCGGACTCGGTCTGTTTTAATAAATGCTTCTACTGCACACTCAGGACATGCACAGCATTTTGACCTTCATGCAGCTGCTCTCCTAATTGCTCAGACTTGAGATCAAATGCTTCATAAAAAGCTGATGAAAACGCACCAGTAAGAGGACAGAATTTGTTTTGACAGGAAAAAAACAACAACCATAAATCGGCGCGGAGAAGCTTATCTAAAATGTATCTGTCTTTATATGCAGCGTAAAACTGAAAAGATGATCAGACCTACCACGCCGTTGACAGACAGCAGCTGGTCCCCTCGTTTTAGACCACCGTGTCTCTCGGCCACGCCTCCAGGAATGATGCGGGAGATGTAGATAGGTGAGTTCTGCTCCTTGCCGCCCATCACGTTAAAGCCCAACCCTTCCTCTGTTTTGGGAAGCTCCACCACCCGAGGGTGAGAGTGACCTTCGCTGGCTGCAAAGGCTGCAACTGTGGCCTTAAGGAAAGAGGAAAAGAAAAAGTAAAATAGTAGCTGCTAAACAGAGGTTGGTTGGAACGTAGGGCTGCACACAAATGTCCTTTATGTGCATAAAATATTATGTTTAGAAGTTCTTGTGAAACATGCATGAATTGTAACAAACACATTTTTAATCATATTCAGCCATAAACTCATGTTAAACATGTGTGGCTACTAGAGAGATCATTTTGAGTTTTCATTAGATTTAAGCAATAATGATCAATTAATAAGAATGTAAGTCAAGTATATACGTTTTTTTTCTAAATTAAAAACTAAAAGAGTTTAAAAACTAAAACAAGTTTTTTTTTCTTTCTAATTTTTTTTACCTTGACGTTTGTAGAGTTTTTTCTACCTTTCGAAGGAGCTTGTTTTGTGATTTCACCAGCCGACAGGCGGCAGTCTGAGGCTTCAGTGATGCAGCTCGCATGTGAATATTTGTCCAGCTGTTAATAACCGTCATCTACAGCCGCCGCTGTTCATGAAAGCTTTACGAAAAAGTCCAAATCAAGTGAAACGTGTGACGCAGCCATTCAAAGATGTTTTTTATGACAAAGCGACAGGGTTTAGTCAGGGCTGGGGGGGTTTTATATTCAACGTGAGAAGTTTCAGGCTTTCTGTGCACACGGATTAGCACATCTAAGTTCAGGACGATGAAGCTGCCAGACAGCTTTCCCCCTCGTTATCTCCACCAGCTGTGGGGTTCCTTTGAACCGCAAGCCTTTCGCTTTCAGAACAAAGCGCCATGGATCTTTTTAGCCGAGCCTAGGGAAGTTAATGGCAGAAATACACTGAAAGAGACACTCCTTTCCCACTGTTTCCATGGGAGCTTCTGTGTTAAGTCAGCACCGTTTATCATAGCTGAGACATCATTACAATGTTAAAAACATAAAGGAGGGGTGTGTCAAATTTTTGCAGATGTCCCATCTACTTTGAGGCGCCACAGCTTGCCAGTCTTTGCTCATACTTCAATCCCCAGAGTGTCCAGATCCAAATTAATTTCCGGTGAAACTGTTTCCCTAAATGATCTCTCTTCCCCCCCTGCAGCCTGTTTTATTGAAGCGATCAAAAAACGTAGCAAATGCCGCTTCCTCCTGTTTCCTCTCTGTTCTCCGCCATGTCTGTGTCTGCGTCTCCTCTTTCGCCCTCCGCGTCCCACCGTGAAGGCTGCTTCTCAGCATGCACACCGTCGCCTCCCAGAACTCGCAGCGCATCGACCTTCACAACTTTATCTGGGTTTCTGCAAACAAAAACATAATCTGGCAGATGGCCGGCGCCTCCCGAACACAGGAGGGATTTAAATGAAAGGCTTGCCGGAGGACAGGCGCCCTGCACTGTACATGCAAGTATAGCTTAGAGTATCACTTTATTTTTAGCCTCCATCTCTCTCTCTCTCTTTTTTCCTGAAAAAATACCAATGAGTAATCGATTGGATTAATGAGGCCCTAAAAGAGGGATGTTCAGGTTAAACACAGGTCTGAACTGCCAAGAGATTTGCTGTCTTTGCTTCATGAAATACTTAGGAGGCAGAAAATAAATCAAACAAGGTCAATAAAGGATTTTTTTTTTGTTTGCAATTCAATTTCTAGCAACAACTCCAGTTTGCAATGCATTTCGTTTTGCTTTCCAGTCGGCTGTTTGTGGATGCTCGCCATTTTCATCTCATTCAACACGGTTTCACAAAAAGCAAAAGGTAATCGGCTCTGCAGCTTTCTGGAAAAACTCTCCTTTCAGGGAGTCTTTTTTTAATGACTGTTCCAAAGAAAAGACGTTCAATTTATCCATCTGAGAACATCAGATGTGACAGACGGAGGCGAGGAAGAGAGGGCTGATGGTGCTTCTTTGCTCCAGCTGGGGTTTTTCCACAGTGATGGACCAGGGTTGGTGCTGAAGCCTGGTTTTAATTGAGACGTTAAATAAAGCGGCTTATTTCAGCACGACAGTCAAATGGAGTAACGACGCCTCGAGGAGTCTTACGTTGATGTATTTGAGTTGCTTAGTAACGCACGATCGTGGGTTAACCCCTTCCTTGCCCCCTCACTCATAACATTACTTGAACTCCAGTGTGAATGTGATTTTTAATGGACAAATAAGAAACTAACTGAGCAGCTCTAATTTTAACTGCATTCATACTCAGACACACTTTCTTTGTTTTGCTCTTCCAGCCTTTCCACTCCTTCCACCCACTTATCACGATGTGTTGAAGAGGAGTAGACTCAGCTGGACCCCGAACTAATGAGGGACACTGAGCCTGGCTCTTATTTCATGTTTTTGCCTACTTTCACTATCCTCTCCCTCTGCTTCACATAAAACCTCAGACACCTTCATCTCTTTGCTTTAAAGTCTCTGGGGTTTGGTCCCTGTTTGTGCACCGGGTATGTAAAGCTACCAATGATGGTAAAACAAAGACATCTGGTGCCAGAGAGTGAGATGGATGTTCTGTAAGTGCAAACAGATTTGAAAATACAAAGGAAATGTTACTTTCATCTTTGAGATTATGTCTAAAATCCAAATGGCAACTGATTTTCAAAGGTGGTTTCAGCTTCTCGGTCATTTTCGCTGCCCTGTGATTTGAGCTAATCTGGTTTCATTGTGGGTGGAGGAGCCCATTATTTGTGTTGGCGTGTGCATGTGTTTGTGTGGCCGTTCTCAACCCACACACCTCTCTGCCATTTAATCATCAAATCAGCAGCATTTCAGTACAGCCGGTTCGTTTCCCCCCCCTCAGTTTTCCTTTCAGACTTTGTTTTTTGCTTTCATGATGAGCTTTTTAAACCATGTCTGTTTTTTGAGGCATTTTAATTAATCCTATCCGATGAGTATTGTTGCTCTACTGCTCACAGCTCAGTTATTCCCAGAGCTTTGACTGGAATCAGACCTGCCAGTCTGTCTGCTTCATATTCAGCCAGCAGCCGTTATTCCCGAGCGTCCCTTCCTTCAACGTTCTGCCTTCACCTGTCTTTATGTTCAACCCCATGAACCCCCAGCCATATTTTAAGTGACAGTAGTGAACCTGTTATTCATTGGTAGCTTTTCAGTTTGGTTCAGTAGAGCTGGAATCCTCAGTCCATTATTTGACGAGAAAACGGATAGAATAGCTTGAAGTGTTCCTCTGGACTTTATGCAGAAATGCCTGGCAAACGTTTGATTGCTCTTTAAACTCTTCTTCATTTAATCACTATTACAACCATAAAATCCAGTGTAATTCATTGACATTTTACACAGTGGATAAGTGAATAATCAGCAGCAGGTCTTTGGGGATTTGTCTCTGCCAGCGTTGCACATCTAGACAGAATTTGTTGCCGTTTCTTCTTGGCAAAATAGTTAAAACTCAGTTAGTTTAGACACTGTGAGCACCGTTATCCAGAGATTCTGTCATGGCCTTAGTACTGAACTTGAACTAGGCCATTCTTTAACACATTAACTTTTGTTAACTCCTACAGAAACACTGTGATGCAGTATGAGTCTTGTTCTCTGAAATGTTTAAGCATCATGAATTCATGGACTGAATCCCCGTTTTAAATCCTTTTCTTCATTCATCTTCGTCAGTTCAGTAGGATGTTCATGATTTTTGGCTAATACAGCAGGGTGACTCCTGTGTTATTAATTTGCATCTGCAGATTTTTTTATTTTATTTTTATTTTTTGAGGGGATCAAATGTTCCTCAGGTACTGAAATACCTAAGGTAGCGCTTTATCATTTGATGTCAGCACGTAGCCCTTGGTGCAGCCACTTATGCTTCGGCCCAATTACACACATTCTCCTAATGAGGGTCATTAAGAAGGAGGCTAGTTTGTTAATTTTGTTCCAAACGGCTACTGGTGAAGATATCGCCGGCTAATGTGATTTACAGATAATTCTCCGGTCATTATGTGAAACTCTCGGCTACAAAGCGTGCCGTTTTGGTTTCAAACAACGGCCGCCGTCGCGGTAACCCTCCAGAGCGGTCCTTACCTTCGCCGTGGCTCTCGCCTGGTACTCCGGGCAGCCGTTCACTGTGATCGTTTCGTGCATGTACTGGTAGACCTGGAGGAAACGAAGACAGACGTGCGGTGTAATTACACACGACTTTAAAAAAGCATAAAATCACTACTTTCTACGACCGACTTCCTTCACAGCTGGCCTCACAGGCTCAGATTTCACCGCAACCATCTGACTGATGGGGGGGGAAATAGCGTTCTATGATACCTTTAAAACATTTAATTATCTAAATAACAGGATGATTGTCTTGCCTTAAAAAAAGCAGGTTTGTTAGATAACA